>NC_061524.1:9222500-9522500 GCF_022379125.1 Scophthalmus maximus | reverse complement strand
AGACCACATCACATCGATTGAAAAGAACTGATATCATAATCATTTTCAAGTTAACTTCTTCCCCTGCTAGTTTACCATGTACTACCTTCACATTCACAGTAATACAGTAAGTGTCCTTACGTGGTGTAACATGGAGGACAATATGGCTGTGGGGTTTCTGCACCAGAGTGGGATGTTTATTGATCATCTGGACGTCTAGGACCAAACAGCAGTAGCGCCCCTGGTCAGCATGGGTCAAGTTCTGCAGAATGACCCAGAAATTCTGCTCTGAAAATCCAAAGTGCAACTCTGGGGGCGTGCTGTGGTTGCCGTGGTGATGACCCCCGAAGGTAGTATGGCGTGGGCCCTCCCTTCCAGAACAGTGCTGATCACTGTGGGGCGTGAACAGCCAGCTTCTCTTCAAGAGGTCAGTGGGGTGCAAGGCAGCCCCTCTCTGGGCACACACCAGTTTGACAGTTGCACCCTCGGGACAGGTGAAGAACAGGTGGGGGGCGGAAATGCTCAACGTGGAGTGGACATGGGACATCTCCCCTTTGGCTAGAGAGAGAAGGCAAATATGGTTAACTCATGCATAGTTTATAGCAACTTTTGTTTCTCAAGTTTGGTTTCTCAGTCAGTCCTTCCTTCCCAGACGAGGTCTACCAATCTCTGACCTAAAGGCTTTAGTTTAGAAATGCTGAAACCGTAGGAGAGGTTTGTGGATTTGGTTGTGGTTAGGGTTGGTCTGCCAATCCTTAGGAAATAGTTTGGATTGCAGTGGGAATTCATGGAAGTGCGGAATGAGGGGAGTATGTTTATTTTGGTCACGTTTGTCGGTTTATGTTGATGGCAGTGGCAGAGATCCAGGAGATTCATATTCAAAAAGTTCATGAGGCATTACAAATAACTAGGACAGAGCAAAGTTGAGAGTGAAACGACATCAATGATTTGAAGATAATGTAGAAAACCTATGCTAATGAGTGTACATCATGGTGTTGAGTGCGACATTCAAGCTTTCTTTCAATTTCTTTGAATTTGGTAATTACAGTCCCAACTTAAATCCCAGTTAGCTAACATCGAGTGAGATAAAATTCCTGCTGGGCACCACCAGTCATAACACAAATAACCGCAGTGCAAAAGTAATGTAAACATGAATTTAAAGCCACAGTCGGACATTTTCCATGCTCTATTTCTGCACACTACATGCTTCCTGGTTTTTTTTGCCCTTTGGGTCAGTAGATTATTTCCTGTTCTTTATTTCTGTTCGTAAATAAATATACTAACCTCCTGCAGGAGTTAAATCTCCTGATCCTCTCAGACAGCTAAAGCGAGAGCTTCATGATGAGGATCTCATGTGACATAAAGGCAGTGTACAAAATCCAACTGATCTGTTTTTCTACAACCACATCACCACATACATTTTTGGAAAGAGAGCTTTGAGATGTTTCTTTACATGTTGCATGAAGCTTCTTCTCCTCTCATACTCACACATAACTGCCTCCAACCACATCCTGTTCTCACTTTAGTGCAGCAGTGCATTGCACAAGTAGATAAACTCTTTAATGTGTGCTCTGAATGATTATTTGATTGCAGTAACACAGCAAAATAAACACATCCTCAGGCTAAGCCGCCTGAAGCCCTCACCTAGAAAAAAAAAAATAATAATGCGGATCAATGCAAAAAAATGTACCAACACTTTGCATCCATGATGCTTAGAGATGCAAAGACAGGAAGTGTGTGTGTGTGTGTGTGTGTGTGTGTGTGTGTGTGTGTGTGTGTGTGTGTGTGTGTGTGTGTGTGTGTGTGTGTGTGTGTGTGTGTGTGTGTGTGTGTGTGTGTGTGTGTGTGTGTGTGTGGGTGGGTGGGTGGGTGGGTGGGTGAACTGTGAACTGAAGTAAAAGAGAAGCATGCATGCATTGGTGTATTGTAATGATCATGGATTTTACAGTTAGTGTTTGTTTTGTGGGCAACTGGTCAGTGGCAGGATTTGAGGAGTGGCCTTCCTTCCTGACTCTTCCAAACACACGAACACAGCTCCTCGTGTGGTTCCTTACAACTCAAAGACGTTGAAGGGGCTACAGCTGCTGCTGCTGCAGCTCTTCAATGGCTGAAAATTTCGAGCAGGTTGCAGACCCACAAATTTCCCGATGAGTAACTATGTCACAGGATGTGTTTTGCCTCTGATGTCAAAGCCAAAACACACACACTCTGACAGACAGGGAAGCAAATGCTTGGCTGTCTCTCTCATGCATTAGCTTTTTGGGTCAGCTAGAATATAAATGAGAAAGCCCATAAATTGTTTTTGTCTAAATGTCAATACCACCTATCAATTGATTGCTTTACACTCCGCTGAATGAGAAATACAGAAGCTGACCAGTCGACGACCTTAACTTTTTGATTAGCTGTGCATGTTTGTGTATACATCCTGCGTAGGCATGTGTCACAGAGTGCGACTCGCGGGGTACGTGCCACGTTCCTGTGTGTGCAGCTGAACTCTGCACTGGCTATTGTGCGTTAGGAAAAGCAATAGGAAGACTGGGGAGGGTGATTAAAGTGAAACTGTTGCCCCTGTGGCTGTTCCTGTCTGCGCGGTGGGACAATAGGGAGGGGAAGTTCTTCTCTTCTCCTGTTTCACACCCGCCCTGCCTTCCACCCTGCCCTTCTTTTGACAAGGCTTTTCCCAGTTTCACTTGTCCTATTCACACTATAGGACCAAAAAAGAGGGTGGGGGGTAAATATGTATTTAATGCTGGGCTGCTAGCTGGAAAACATTATTAAAAACATATAACAGGTAACTTCCTGCCCAGACCAGACCTTTCTGAAGGAGTGTCTGGAGACAAAGAGTAATATATAATGCTTTTAACATTTGTCTTGGGTGCCAAGTGGCTGGTGTCAGCACTATCTGAGCTTGATGTGGTTGCAACCAGGTAAAAACAGACGGCAAGCTTTGCACCGTCTCTGGCACAGAACGGATTTCTTTCACGTGTATACACCAGACATCTGTGTTTTGCCTTTGATTATAGATCTCTGATTTCTGTTCTCAGGATCCTGATAGCCCCCGAGGGCCCAGAAACAGGCCCTCTTTGTTTTAAGCCTGGGTGCCACCTGTTTAGGACATGTTGCCTATGACAGAAAGCTTTTTTTTTTGTTACATTCAGACATGCAGCATAGCTTTTTGTGTGTGAATTAATGAGGTATTTCTTAATCCTGGCGACTCAGACCATCCCTCTGCAGAGTATACAGAGTATATTTTTCATCATTAATCATTCTGTATTAATAAGATGCTGAGCAGGACACTTGTTATACTTCTGGCAAATCTGGTTTCCTTTCACTTGCACAAACTCTCTACCTGTGTTTGCACAAGTGCTGCTTCCCCACAAACACTCACCTCGGCCCCACCCTTTTCACACCCCCTGTAATGTGATGATTATTCAACCCATTACAGGGTGTTAATGAAGCAAGCAGGAGGATCCAGATTAGCCCATCCACACACACACACACACAAAGTGAGAGAGTTTCAGTTGATGCCTCTTGCGTACTGATCCATCTTTTCACCAATAGGAAGTGTAAAAATGTGAAATTTCAGACACTTCCCAGTCATGAAAGGAAATGGTTTAGTTTATGATCAATGATGGATAGTCATATTCATGGATCTAATAACCTTTTTCTATTTTGTGAGGTAATATGAGGTAAAGAGATTTGTGAAAACTATTTAATAAATATGCACATTATTCAATCCAAGAATCAACCTTTACCTTCTTCTTCTTCTTCTTCCTCCAAATTTGCTTCACAGATGTAGTTAGGTGACTCATAGGGTTGTGTAATAACAGCTTTGTAAGCACATTTACAACATAATTACAACATAGTTTCTTCATTTCACTGTCATTTTGACCGTAAACGGGTCTTTTTTATAATTTTGAAACCATGAAAGAGTGACTATTACACCATTTTATCAGGTAACCTGTTTTCTCTCTTATTGGTTCCTTTGCACTTTAAAGTGCTTTTACATGCTGTAGTTACATTGTTATACTGTGTCTGTTATGGTTTAATGTTTTCGAGCTTTACTAACCAAAGCACATCACGTTTCATTTGTTGGGTGCTGTGACTATAAGCAGTGCCATTGCTTTATCAGTGTTGGTCAATGCTGTATCCTTGGAAATCACCAGTGTGAAGGACAAATCCTCACTAGAAGAATGACGGCCACTTGAGTTTGGGGATTTTTTTTGGCTGTATACATTCATTACTTATCATTTGTGCTGTATTTTAAACATTGAATGGGAAATTTTCAGCGTCAAATGTTTTTTTCAGACCTTTAAAAACCCTCTGAGGAGAGTGGGGCACCCCCCCTCCTCCACTGTCTCCTTATTGCTCATGCATCATGTGCCCACACAACTGCTGCACATCAACACACGAGCCTGTTCTTGTCAATGAAACTAACCCAGGAAGCCATTTTTAATTGCTCTATCCTAATAATGATTCATCCAGTTGGGACCGGGGGGATCAATGCAGGACACCAGCTCTGCCACAACAGGAGGAGAAAGTAGTCGGCACAGTGGGAGAGTCTTCCCATCCTGTGGTGTTCATTGACCAGTTTTGACTGTGGCATTGTCCTTATCTGTACTGTGCGGAAATGGAGCGCCGATTATTGCTCTGTTTATCTCATGTCATGTCTCGGGGAGGAGAAACCCATTAGTGTTAGTGGCACAAATGTGTTTTCAAAATGTTTTCATCACAGGCTGAAAGGAAGGAAACTTGCACACAAAGAGGAGTTCACTGGGCTGAAGGGGGTCTAAGTCATAAGGCTTTTAGGGCTTTCAGGTTGGGTTTAATGGACCTGCATAACCAAATCAAAGACTTTGCAACCGGTCAGCAACTTCTAATTTATTTTATTCTTTTTTGAAATAATGATCTCTTATCATCCATTCGGAACATAAACATGCTGAGAAGAATCCATCAAGGTATTTTCTGCCGGATAAGTCAGTGACTAAAAGTTCAGTAAACACCACTTGTTGCCTTCGACGGATTTGTCCCGTGAGGTTATCTCAACACACCAAATCCTACAGCCCAGAGCCGATAACCTCCAGTGTGTTTGAAGTGAGACTGGCTGAAGAGGGGCCCCGGAGGCAACAGCTGCTTCTCCTCTCTCCTCCAGCGGCCCCAGTCGTCTAAAGCTCTCAATCTCTCGAGCCAGGCGTTGGAGGTGAGAATAAAACATTAAAGAATTCCCGCGTTTCCTCACAGCTCCCGCGACACGGCGAGAAAATGGAGTGAAAATTACGCAACGACTGAGTGGATAAGTTACCAAATACTGCCATTTCAGCTTTGTCCTTAATTGTGTACACCATATATCTATGGCCATTTCCAGACGTGCCACTGTTAAAAACAAGGCCTCTCCAGTGTGCGGATATGCTATACAGGGAGGGTTTAAGGCGGATTCAGAGTTCACTCCATCCCCCAGGGAGCAGCTTTTACGCAGCGTCACGCCAGATGTTCCGTCTCCAAACAACAACAACAACAACAACAGACCGAGTCTGAGAACACCGTTTTCACATTCACTGTATCCAAGTCTTCAGTAAAATAACGTGAAGACGTGAAGCTGTTCATGTAGAAGCACAATACATAAATCGTTTTAGCCTATATATCTTAAATCTCAAGTGGTTAATGATACACCACGGGTCTGTGTGAGATGCTATTATTGGAAAACCAAAGTAAAACACAAGACAAGTTACAGGTTATCAGACCTGTCATAGAAATGTGATAGTTGGCTAATGTGGCTCATCCAGACCCACCGCGCTCCTCAGCAGAGGACCTGCTCTATTACACTGTCCCGGGACCCCGGGCTCACTACAGCATGGCTTTTCTTCACTTTACTTTACTTATTATTATTTTCCAGTCTCTTGGTTCGTTCGCAAAAAGGAAAAAAGAGAGAGACAGAGAGAAACGTGTGAACAAGTTGGCGCAGGCCCGGGAGGATGGACGAGGGGATCTTACCTGCAGCGGTGGAACACAGCGCGGAGCAGAGCCACAACACGAGCGTCCTTCTCCGGACAGGAGGTGAACGACACTCGGATCCCGCCGCCATGGTTGTCTCCCGGTGTTGACCACAAAAGAAAGTAAATACCGGAAAGGTGTCTGACTAACGACCGACCCACTCGGCACGTCGCCTCTGGTGAACTGGTGTCGGACAGAGTCTCTGACGTGACTCCTCAGCTGCCGCCGGAACTTTGCAGCGCAGATGCAGCGCGAGTCAATACGCCCCTCCCCCCCGCTGTCAGCCCCGCCCTCGCCCCGCCCCCAACCCCCGGAGCAGGGCAGAGGCAGTTTCTGTCTCCAAAATAATGTACATATACATATTT
This sequence comes from Scophthalmus maximus, assembly GCF_022379125.1. Lineage (NCBI taxonomy): Eukaryota > Metazoa > Chordata > Actinopteri > Pleuronectiformes > Scophthalmidae > Scophthalmus > Scophthalmus maximus. The sequence goes on along the minus strand of NC_061524.1, from coordinate 9,516,165 downwards.
ACCTGATAATGTCTTTTATTCCTATGGTTGTCTTTCTATTTAGAATAGTTGTTTTTTTTAGTATAAACTGATCGGGTCTTTTCTCATTTATATGTATATTTTAATATATTTTAAAAGAAAGTCCCCCTCACAGGGGGGGGGGCGGTGGGTCTTCCTCAAACTCGGGTCCTCTACCAGAGGCCTAGGAGTTTGACGGTTCTGCACAGTATCTATACTATGCCTGCCACCTGGTTATGGCGTCCCACGTATGCTGCTCCCGCCTGCATCTTACACCCTGCTATTATGTGCTGGACTGTCTCAGGAGCATCTTCGCACAGCCTGCTGCACCTGGGGTCCTCTCTGATGTGGCAGACCCCTGCCTCTATTGATCTTGTACTAAGTGCCTGCTCTTGTGCTGCCATTATTAGTGCTTCTGTGCTGACAGTCCAGTCCAGCCTTTTCCAACCACAAGTAGGATTTCAGCCATCTCTTCTTCATATATATATATATATATATATATATATATATATATATAATACTTTTACTTCTGCTTAATCTGTCTGTGGTTTCCTTTAGGGTGGACAAACGTGTTGATGCATCTTTACTTACATTTTACATTTTGCCTTTCTTTTTTGCCCAGAGTGAGTCAATGAAATGACAATGGATCCAAACTTTTATAGTTTTTGTTGTTGATGTACAGTTAATAGTAAATACGTGCACCTGTAAAAGTTTTTCCTGTGTCTCTCTGTTTCTGTCGCCAGACCTCAACCACCATCTATGTCCACATTGTGGATGAGAACGATAACGCCCCAGAGTTTCCTGAGGAGGAGTACGTCACCGTGCTGAGCGAGGGACCAGACACAGTGGGTGCCACCATCGCCACGGTAACGGCCATCGACCCAGATGAGGGTCTGAACGGCACCTTGCGCTATGCTATTGCTCATGGCAACCTGATCCAGACCTTTCATATCAACAGCATCACGGTAAGACATGGAAACCAGTAAACTGTAGTGTAATAAACAATAGAAAGAATCTCAACCCTCTGTGTATGAATTGTGTGTTTAGGGGAGAATTACTGCTTTTAAGGAGCTGGACTTCGAGATCAGCAATGGACACTACGCACTGGTTGTCACAGCAACAGATCAGTGTCCAAACCCTGCTTTTCGCTTGACGTCTAGCACAACAGTAATGATTCAAATTAGACATCTTTTCCAAAATAAAAGCATTAAAAAATGTACTGACAAACTATTTTAGTATGAGTTTTGCTAGTCTACTAACTTCTTCCACTCATATTTGACATGTCAGAGTCAGTCACCTCTCTCTCTTCCTCCCTTTTTAGGTGCTCGTAAATGTCCTTGACGTGAACGATGTGACACCCACTTTCCCCAGAGCCTACGAAGGACCCTTCGAGGTAAACGAGGGCCAGCCAGGACCTCGGGTCTGGACACTCAGGGCCAGTGATGAAGACTCTGGGCTCAACGGCAAAGTGGAGTACAGCATCACCGGTGGAGACCACCAGAGTTAGTACCGGACTGTTTTTCGGTGAGGATGGTGATATATTATATAATCCTGTACCTCTGAGCCTCTTTCTCTCTCTCTGTCAGATGAGTTCATGGTTTCTCCGGTGGAAGGCGAGCTCCGGGTGAGGAAGGATGTGGAGCTGGACAGGGAGACCACAGCCTTCTACAACATCACCGTCACAGCACGAGATCTGGGCACCCCATCTCGCAACAGCTCGGTGGGCCTGTACTACATGAACACAAACACCACTATCCTCTAGAATAGTCATGATCTTGGCTTGCATGACAAGGGTCAAGCAGTCACATTTTTAATTCATCAAAAATGTGGCTGCTTGATTCAAATTTTCTAGGGGTTTATTCGATTTTTTCTGATTTTTTTCACAATTGTTAAAAATAAGCCAGGTAAATAAGACTCCACTTTAAACCTTTTTTTTTTCTTTCTTCTTTTCGTTTAATTCCTGACTGTTTTCTTCAGGTGGTTGTGGGGGTCTATGTCCTGGACATCAATGACAATGACCCAGTTCTCCTGAACCTGCCTTACAACACCAGTGTGAGCGAGGGCGCCTCCGTACACACCCCTGTGGCCAGAGTACAAGCACGCGATGCGGACGATGGACGCAACGCACTGCTCACTTTTAACATCACCGCTGGCAACCGGGACGGAGCCTTCTACATCAATGACACAGTGAGAGAGATGGATGGTGTGGTTTTATACAGAAAAAACAAAAAAACCAAGTTACTGATGTGGCACAGGTGGAAAAAAGTGAAGTGTGGAAAAAAGTGAAGCGTGGAAGTAGAAGGCAGCTGGTAGGTTGTTGGTCGTAACCCTTGTACAGATACATTTACAGATCAGCAGGTTTGGCATTAAACACATTTATGGATTTTCAACATGTATATATCACGTTTATACAAATACTGTATGTTGTTTAGAGAAGTAAAGTACTGTAAGGTTGTACACAGATAGGTGATAACATACTGTAATATTAAGAATAGATCATACATGACTTAGCGCTTCCTCTCTGTATCCGTCAGACAGGTGTGGTGCAAGTGAACAGACCACTTGACAGAGAGCGAGTGGCGGAGTACAGACTCACCATCACGGTCAAAGACAACCCAGAGAACCCCCGCATCGCTCGCAGGGTAAACCCAATCTCCTGTGCACATGTTTACCCTTTTCCAAACAGGCAGTGTGTAACATAAAGCCCACTGAAACTGGCTGCTATGATTGACTGCCAATCATAAATCATTTCGACTCATCTTTTGGGGAATTCACAGGGGCCAATCTTAAATTTTTGGGTCAATTGGTATGTGAAAGATTTTCTGCTGATTTTCTGAAAACATGTCCTATTGGCACTACTGTAGTGTTTACTTACCATGAGAATCACCCACAATGCGGTTGTGAACTTTTTCCATCAGAGCTCTACTGTGTCATGCTTGAAAGGATTTCTCGATGCAAGAGGTGAGAAAACGTTTTAGCCAAGAGCTGCAAACAAGCACTGTGAAACCAGCCCGTTATTCTCTACAGCAGTGGAATGCTTTGGAACAGTTTGTCACTTGTGGGCTGATTAACTTATGTTACTTTCTTCCTGATTTGTATTGTCACCCTTTTTTTTTGTCTGTGCTACATAATCCCCCTCTTTATTCCTGACTACACCAGGATTCAGACCTCTTGGTGATAACCATTCTGGATGAGAATGACAACAGGCCTATATTCACCAAGACCAGCTACAGGGGGGAAATCACTGAGAACTCTGCAGCAGGTAGCATCTCCACGCTGGTGTGTCTGTCACCGACAGTCTCTTATTGCAGCTGAGAGCATTGAGTTGAAACGCTGTCTACAATACCGTCTACCCCACTTCCTGACTTTGTTTACATATGGCGCATCTTGAGTCAAGTGATTTTTTTCTTTTACTTCTGAATGTTGAGATATGAAATAACTGTACATTTTTATTATCAAGAATACATAAGAACACTGAGGTAAATTACATCCGGAATATGAATCCTAGCCTTCAAGAATCATGGGAGGAATTAAATTTGTTGCAGACACATCAACAGGTGGCAAGGGGCAAAAAAAAATTACCCTCATTGTGATCTTTGTACTTCACCTGCCCCTCTCTTTATCTCTGCCCGTCCTTTAGGCAGCACAGTAACAGTGCTGAATGGGCCGGTTCTGGCTGAGGATAAAGACATTGGACCCAATGCTGTAGTGAAGTATCGCCTGCTGGGAGCGAGGGTGGACCTCTTCACTGTGGACGCCAACACTGGTATGTTACCAGTACTCCTCAGGAAGCACACGCACAGGAAAACCACAGTGCAAATGTTAATATCTCAGTTTCCGTTTCTGCCTCCAGGTGTGATACTTGTGCGTGGGGGTGCCAGGTTGGACCGTGAGGCATTTCAGGAACCTCGGGTTGAGCTATTTCTGGTTGGGGAGGACATAGGAGGTTTAAACAGCAGTGTCCCGCTGACAGTGACCATCCTGGACCAGAATGACAACCCTCCGGTCTTCAGTCCATCCAGTTTCAGTGTTCGACTCCCTGAGAACAGTCCCACTGGTGCGTGGTCTGGCTTGTGCCCTAGTGATCTGTGTGTAGGAGTGTGCTGGGAGGAATATGACTGACATTATCTATACTGAGATTAGGGTTAAGAGTTTACATTGTGAGAATGGCATTTACTGGTCACAAGAATAAAAGCATGTGCATTACCTGTGTGTTTGCGTCTCACTCATTGTTGTGTCTCTCTCAGGTGTGGTGGTGACTCAGCTGTCCGCCACCGACGCTGACTCCGGCTCTAATGGTTGGCTGATGTATCGTCTGGAGAGTGGTGCTCAGGACCGTTTTGTGGTGGACCCGCTGTCAGGTGCCGTCTTGGTAGGCAACAACACCCTAGACAGAGAAGAGCGTGGTTCCTACCGCCTGGTCGTCATGGCAACTGATCGTGGCACACCCCCTTTGTCGGGCACAGCCACCCTGACGGTCATCTTGGATGATGTAAACGACTCGCGGCCTCGTTTCCTAGAGCCTTTGGCCATGATAAGCGTCAATGAGTCCACACCGCCTGGTGTGGTGGTGGCCACGCTGACCGCCGAGGACCCAGATCTGCATCCCCGGCTGGAGTATTACATCATCTCAGTGGAGGCAAAGGATGATGGGAACAAACCAGTGGATGGCCTGCAGGAGTCCTTTGGCATTGACTTACACACTGGTGAGTCATGGATCTTACCCACCTTTAATATCTTCATCTAGAAAGCTTTACTCCCTTTTGAGATAATAATAAGAAATGTTTCTGTAAATTTCCAGGTGCAGTATTTGTACGCAACCCGCTAAACAGAGAGATGGTTGCTACATTTGAGATCATTGTGTCTGTACATGACAATGCCAGTGATGTCATTGACAAGTCAGGGAGCGTTCCCAACGGTAAGTTCCTTTTCTAACTTGAATCATATCTTCATTTTCATATTTTTAAAGTTATTTTCACCCTGTCTCTCGACCCTCTCTTCAGCGAGACTGACCATCAACGTGTTGGACGTAAATGACAACGCCCCTCGTTTCCGGCCGTTTGGAGTGTCCAACTTCACAGAGAAGATTTTAGAGGGAGCTCAGCCGGGCACAACACTGCTGTCGGTGTCCGCTGTCGACCCAGATAAAGGTCCCAACGGACAGGTCATCTACCAGCTGCTCCACTTGCCCCGAGGAGGATATGTTAGACTGGAGGACCCTTCTATTGGTATGACCCCCAGCAACAACCTGCTGTAGGCCGCAGGTTAAAAATAAACATCATTGAGCAAACTGTGTTTTATTTATCATATACTCTCATCTATTTTCTTAAGTCTTCAAAGGTAATATATAAACTAGTTTTCTTGCTTAATTAGATTTAGTATTGGTACTGAACAGATGAATCCAAAGTGCAACATTTGCTGTGTTTAAAAATCTTTCAGGTAAGATTGTAGCCAACCAGACGGTGGATTTTGAGCAGGTACAGTGGCTGAATTTCACAATAAGAGCCCGGGACCATGGCACTCCTCCCAGGATAGCTGAGCTGCCGGTTTATCTGCGCATCGTGGACGTCAATGACAACAACCCTGTCTTCCTACAACCCTCATATCAGGTACTGCACACCTTCCTACAACCCTCATATCAGGAACTGAACACGCTGCTTTTAAGAAAACAAATAAACAGAATTGTAGGACGCACAGGTAAAATCGAATAATAATCTTCTTGCACTGTCCCTGAGCCAAAGTGTGTGTTTGCTTTTCTGTGTTTGTAGGAGCCTGTGTTTGAAAACGTGAACCTGGGCACCACCATAATCCGTGTCAGTGCAACAGATGCCGATTCTGGCCTCTTTGCTGTCATTGAGTACAGCCTGGTAGACGGAGAGGGCAAGTTCAGCATCAAACCGTCCACTGTAAGTTAACACGTACATAGCTACTGACTGCCCCTATCTTTGTATCTTTTAACTTTTTTCTGATGGCATGAATCTAACAGAATATTCAATATCTGCTTTGGCTTAAGACTTTAACTGGGACATTTTTAATAAAATCTGAATTTTACAACAATCTCACAATTTGTTTATAAATGTCTTCACCTGAAGAATGTTTTCTACTTTCAGGGTATTTTGTAAGTTTACGTAAGATTCCAGTGCTTGAGATTTTACCTTAAAGGCCAAATTACACAGGTTCATGACCTTTTGAACTACAGAGTCTATATGTGAGCAAATTCCACAGGAATTATTTTTTTTATGGGATCAAAAGAAAAGATCAACATTTATTGACAGGTAAGGAGTGGTCTGCATTGAGGCTACACTGAACGGCATCCTGCCTGGAAATTTAAGTTAAAACTGAGCGTTTGCCCGTAATAAAGGACAATCTAAATATTTTACCTCCATGCCCCATTTCTGTCACACACACACACAGAGACTTAAATTAATGTCTTGAAACAACCACCACTCCCAGTCAGTACTTGCACTTCCTTCCTAATTATCCCTTCTCCTCTGTGTCAGGGAGAGATCTACATCCTCTCTCCTCTGGACAGAGAAACAAAGGACCATTACACTCTTACTGCCGTCGCTCGTGACAACCCTGGTGGCAGCCCCAGCAACAGACGGGAGAACTCTATCCAGGTAAAATCACCTGCTTTAATGACACAATGATCTTTTATGAAGATCCTGTCGGGTTTGAATATATGATCATAGAGGAAAAATGCCATTTTAGGTCGATGAAAAGCTTGCTACACATTTAAGGAATAAGGAGGAAAATCTGCTGATTATTGTTACTGATACATACCGATGTCCTGAATATGACCATTTCTAGAATATATCATTGTGTCATGAATATTCGGTGTTTGAATTCATCCTCATTCGCCATCTGCCTGTTGATGCACATCAGGTCCTGGTGACAGTTCTCGATGTCAACGACTACCGGCCACGCTTTACACAGCGCGTGTTCAACACCAGCGTGTTTGAGAATGAGCCCAGTGGTACGTCTGTGATCACAGTGAAAGCAACGGACCTGGATGAGGGAGAGAATGGCGCGGTCCTCTACAGCATGTTGGGAGCCCATTCAGGTATAACTATGTTCCTAAAGGCCACAGAAGGGTCACCAAGCTGGTTATTCTGAATGAACTGGTATTTGAGTGCTTCCTGTTTGCAGGGAAATGTGATGGGTAAACATGGCAAATTATCAATTTACAATTACATCTACAACAGTGCAGTGGGAAGAAGTCTGAATACTGTGTGAAGTCACTGTACATCTTTACTTGGTCCATAAACTTCCTCTCTCTCTTTAGATGCATTTTCCCTGGATCCAAACACGGGACTGGTGCGTTCCCGGCGTCTGCTTCAGTCTTCTGAACGTTTCAACCTGACTGTGGTGGCCACCGACCAGGGGCGTCCTCCCCTGTGGGGAACTGCGGACCTGATCATCACAGTCATAGACGTCAATGACAACAGACCTGTGTTTGTCAGGCCAGCCAATGGAACCATCATCCATATCTCAGAGGTATCAGCTGTAATGTGGCTTGATGTCTGTCAGTGTTGGTCATGGCTCTTTTCATTATTTTCTCCATTAGAGAAAACATACGCTTTTCTCACAGGTGGGGATGCATGGTTACCGATACCAATTCTGACAGCTAAACTTTCTTTATCTGTCCTCTCTGACTAGTTGAGTTAGTTAACTTACACCAGAAACAGTACATTTTATCAGGAATTTCAGACATAAAACGTTTTTCAGTTACAATTTTTTTGGTCAATTTGTTGGATAAAGTTCACACAAGCACACGCTGGTCCTTTGCCCTCCATGTAGGAGCAGCCTCCAGGCCTGCCTGTGTACGAGGTGCACGCCACAGACTCTGACGAGGGCGTGAATGGAGAGGTCCGCTATGCCTTCCTGCAGACTGGAGCAGGTAACAGAGACTGGGAAAACTTCCACATAGATTCCATATCTGGAGTCATCGCGACGACTGTGAAACTGGACCGAGAAAAACAGGCCCTCCATAGCGTGAGTCACCTGTCTGTGTTTGTGCAGTTAGCATACGCAACTGTGTAAAAATGCATGTCTCTAACTGAGTCCAAACATCTCTCTCAGCTCATCATTGTTGCCCGTGACATGGGCCAACCAGTGCCTTACGAGACCACACAGCCTCTGCAGGTGGCGCTGCTGGACATCGATGACAATGAACCTGTCTTCCTCAAACCAATGGTGACAATACGCCCTAATGTGGTTATTTGTACACAAGATCTTCTATTAATGTGTTTGTATGTTTCTTATGGTTGTGTTTGTTTGTGTGCACCTCAGCGTGGCGGCTTGCCTTACCAGATGTTGATAGTGCGTGAGCACTCCCCTCCAGGAACTGTGGTGGGGAACATAACCAGAGCTGTGGACGCAGATGAGGGCTCCAATGCCGTCGTCTACTACTTCATTGCAGGTGACGCAGGGATTTTCACACATATCCACATGTTTTAACGCACGATTTTGCTGTTCATGAAGAAAATGTAATGAAAAGCTTTAACCCATCAGCATAAATTCTTTATGTTAATGTGGCCAAAGTCAGTTTGTTTGATTCAAGAAGATCAAGAGCTATCCATACAGTTTGTGTGGAAACTCTTGTATCCATTGTGTGGTCAGATTAAAGTCCTCATTTTTCAAAAGCTTTGGAATAATGAGGACATTCGTATAGATCCCTCTTTCTTTCATTTCTATTTAAAGCTGATTGCTTTGGAGCTTTAGATGACTGAACATAAATCGTTTCCATCTCTTCCTGCAGGGGGAAACAGTGATGGCATCTTTGGCTTGAGTCTAGACAGAGAGTTGAAGTTGCATAAGGACCTGGACCGGGAGGAGATCCCGGTCTACTCCATCATCATCAAGGCTTCCAGCAACAGGAGCTGGACTCCTCCCAGGGGTCAGAGGGCAGCACGGGCCAAAGCGCTGAACCCTGCCCTTGACCCTAGCTTGCTGGAAGTCCGCATCCTCCTGGAAGACATCAATGACCAGAAACCCCGCTTCACTAAGGCGGAGTACACTGCAGGTGATCTATGTTCTTAAACGTAATGTATTGTAAATGTGTATGCTGCTTGTAAAACCAAAATAACCGTCCATCTTTGCTTCCCTGTTTCAGGAGTTGCCGCGAACGCCAAAGTGGGTTCAGAGTTGATCAAGGTTGTGGCCTTAGATAATGACATTGGCAACAACAGCGTGGTCCAATACCACATCGTTACAATCCGTTACTTCCAGTCACAGAGCAATGGGAGTGAGGATGTTGGCAGCATCTTCACCATCGGTGAGCTTCCATACTTACAGTATTCAGGCCGTTAAAAACATACAATTTAAAGGCATTGCTTGTTTAGGTGAACTTACTGGAATAAGATGCATCACACTTTGGACACAGGAAATATTTGTTAGCAGGATATTTGTTCCTTTTGGTGTTTCTTTGGATTTGTTGACATAAAAACTTAACATTTTATGGTTTAAAATATGGTGCTTTCCCTATAAATGCAAAGTTGAATTAGAATGGCTTCAACAAAACCCACTTAAGAACAAATATTGACACATCACAACAGAATACAGTCCGATATATTAGCATCTTTTCATTTTGAGAGCCTGTCTTACCAATCAGTCCAATTCATGTCCTGTCTCAAGACAATATTCTGTGGCTGGTTTCCACAGGTTTGACAGACGGTATCATCAGAACCTATGACCTGTTCACCGCCTACAATCCAGGCTACTTTCAGCTGGAGATTTTGGCGTGCGATTTTGCTGGACACAGTACAACCGCCAACGTGAATATTTATATCCTGCGGGATGACCAGAGGGTCAAGATAGTCTTCAATGAGATCCCTGATTTGGTCCGTGAAAACCAGGAAGACTTTGTCAACTTGCTGTCCAACATCACCGGAGCCACTGTCAACTTAGATGACATACAGGTAACAGGCTCTTCCTTTAGAATGTCCGTTTGAACTTTTCTCTGTGTGTTGTACAAACATCTGACTTTTTTTTGTTCTCATTTTGCTTTCATTCAGTTCCATGTGGACAAGAAAGGCAGGGTCAATTATGCACAGACTGACATGCTGATCCATGTTGTCAACAATCAGACCAACACCATCCTAGATGTTGAAAGGTATACCTTCTATTTTGAAATACATTTTTCACTCCAGTCCTTCAGGACAACACTGTTGTTTGCAGAGTATATGCGTATTAAGGCCTGCCTCTCCTTTCACTAGAAAATTGGATTGTGTTCTGACCCAGTCCTGGTGCTTAATGCTTTGCAGGGTAATCCAGATGATCGACGAGAACAAGGAGCAGCTGAGAAGCCTGTTCAGGACATACAACGTTGTGGATGTTCAGCCCGCTGTCAGTGACAAACTGCCTGACGACATCTCCACACTACAGGTCTGTGAGTCTGGGACTCCCAGAAAACCTTCAGTTGTCACAGGGTTTTTTTTGATGCTGTTAAACTTTCTCTCTTTGTCTCTTCTACAGCTGGTCATCATTATCCTGGCTGTGCTGCTGTGCCTGGCAGGAATTCTCTTTGTCACAATGAACTGGCATTATCGTAGAGTGTAAGGATCGCTCAGCATTCTTTATAAGGGTGGTTTTGTTTTGACATACAATTTTATGAAATCCGCTCAGTCATGAGCCTTGTTTTTGACGCTTTCTGTCTGAGCAGTGATATCAACATGTTTATCTCCTCTTTTCGTCTGTCTTTGTGCTGTGGTGCAGACACCAGAGGAAGCTGAAAGCCATCGTCGTAGGATCAACAGGTGAGAAGTGGCTTCGTCGCGGGGGGGGCCCCGCGAGCTGTTAACTGCAGGATGTAGCTTTTGCCAACTGATAATACAAAACTGTAAAAGGCTGTTTTACTAACGCAATTATGTGTCCTCTGCCACCCAGGGAACCAGGGTTTAATGGATATCCTAGACATGCCCAACACTAACAAGTACTCTTTTGAGGGGTGAGATAATAGCTTCATTATTGCAACTAGTGCACGCAAGGGAATTCCCTCCAAATATCACTGTGTGTTGTTCTATAAAAGTTTATGTCAGTGATTTTCCAGTTGTTATGATTATTAGTCTGAGGATCAAGGGCAAGAAGTTCTGTTTCTGAGAATAAAAAAAATGTTTAATATATGTTTAAAAAAACTAGACTTCATGACTTCAGACTTTATGCTAAGCTCACTGCCTGTTGGCTATAGCTATATATTGAGCATGCAGACACTTATCTCATCAACAAAAACAACAACAAACTCTAATATGAGTTCTTTCTAAAGCTCACCATAATTCATGTTCCATTTCTTTACATTTCGATGAGGTGTATTATGCCGTTTGCCTCTGTAGGGCTAACCCAGTGTGGCTGGACCCATTCTGTCGAAACCTGGAGCTGGCCGCTCAGGCCGACCACGAGGACGACCTGCCTGAGAACCTGAGTGAGATAACTGACCTGTGGAACAGCCCGGCACGCACCCACGTCAGTACTAACATCAATCCGAGTTCATATACATATCACAACAATAATCTGAAGAGCTCAATAGATTATATTTTGCTTCACGAAGAGTAAAGCCACAAATCTCAGGATTAGACGAGTCATGGCATTGCTTCAACTTCATTACGCAGGCAAACCCTCACTATAATTTCTGTGTGTGTGTGTGTATTTGTGTGTGTGTGTGTGTGTGTGTGTGTGTGTGTGTGTGTGTGTGTGTGTGTGTGTGTGTGTGTGTGTGTGTGTGTGTGTGTGTGTGTGTGTGTGTGTGTGTGTGTGTGTGTGTGTGTGTGTGTGTGTGTGTGTGTGTGTGTGTTGTCCTCACAGGGTACCTTTGGTCGAGAGCCTCAAGCGAAGCCAGAGGATGATCGCTACCTGAGAGCAGCCATTCAGGAGTATGACAACATTGCTAAACTGGGCCAGATTATGAGGGAGGGGCCCATCAAGGTGAGACACCTGCATATAAGATTAACCAGGGAAACGCACACACATTTTTTTTTGTTGGTCATGTACGTTCCCCCTCCGCCTTCCCAAAACCCATCGGGGGACGAGGTCAGGGACGGGAGCCAGGACGCGTCTCCAGACAGTCCTGAGAAGAAAAGAGAAACTGGGGATTCAAACGTTTGGCTGTTGAGACCCAGATGATCCCACAGAATCTTACTGTGGATGCTCATTTATAAACTACTATGACAGTGAGAGTGTTCAAGGCGAGAGACTCTGTTTGATCCAAGCTGCCGTCCTGTCAGGGCTCCCTGCTGAAGGTGGTCCTGGATGACTACCTGAGGCTGAAAACGCTCTTTGCAGCCCGACTCGTCACTGTATCCACCAGCCAGGGAGATCACTCGTCGATCACTGAGGTGGGCTCGGAAAAACGGACTACCTCTTTACACATTCTGCTTCCTTCTGGAGAGTGACCTTGCATTCCTTTGATTTCCCTCTCTGACGTCTCGTCGGCTGCTGTGGTGTGACACCTTCTCTCTGCCAATCTTTTGCCTCGCTGCATCCACAACTTTCCCTCTTTTACTGCACCTGATACACTGATTTCTCTTCTATACAGCCTTTCCTCGAAGCTATTAATTCCAAATCTGTTACTATCTGTTGTGTTATTTTATAAATGAATTAATCCACTGCCCCCCCCCCCCCCCCTCCTGTCCTCCTCCAACAGCTGATACAGAGCGATCTTGATGATGAGGACGACGAGCGTCTGGGCATGGGTGGAGGTCGTGGCACTCTGCGCTTCAAGCACAAGCTTCCTGTGGAGCTGAAGGGTCCCGAAGGTGTGCACGTGGTCCACGGCAGCACCGGTACCCTCCTGACCTCTGACCTCAACAGCCTTCCAGAGGACGACCAGCGGGCCCTGGCGCGTTCTCTGGAGGCACTGAACGCTGATGGAGGGCTTTATTGTGAGCGCAATGCCCGCACAGAGTCCGCCAAGTCCACCCCGATGCACCGGCACAAGGACGGGGACACCCTGTCGCAGAGTCCCCTGGAGATCACAGAGTTATGACTAGCCGAGGCCTCGCTGGTCTGAGCGCAATCATAACTTGTGTGTGTCCTTGTGCCTCCACACCACCACCCTGCCGAGGTTAGGGAGGACTGGAGGAGGAGTGTGTGTAGTCTAGGGAACCTCATCAGCGAGACCGCATTTACCCTGGGTTGGTCTGAGTTGAAGATGGTCGTTTGGTACTTCAAGAGGTTTATTCAGGAAATGGAGAACTGGTGAGGCGAGACCAAATCAAGCGGTGTCATCGACTTTCATTCAAAGAGCTGAGTGAAAGAGAAAGATTAACCCTCCCTGTGGGAGAAGCTTGTTGATCCATGACCTTGAAATCCACATAAGGTGCCTCATTCTCACTAAACCTTTTACCTGGACTGCAGACACTCAAACAAACACAAATACACACACTCAGACCAGCAGATGGCCATCAATGCAACACTGACACAATTCCTCATCATGTTCTAATATTTTTTTCTTATTGCAAAAAAAAAAAAATCAGTGCTGAAGAAGTGAGCCCAGAGCAGAAGACGATTATCTTTCAGGGATTAGATACATTCTGTTGCTTGGAAATTATAGATGGCCATTAATGTGGACAAGAGCACTTTGAATATTTCCCCCAGTGATGCTTATGGAGTGGATTTTCACCTGACACCGAGAGAAAAGGGCCTTTACCACACTACTGCATTAGTTTGATGAAAGAGCTTTTTTAGGATCAAAAGACTCCCAGAGTGCAGAGCAGCAGTGAACATTCAGAACGTGGTCCTGCTCTCCTTTGATTAGCATGGACTGAATCAGTCATGTACAAGACGACTCCTCACTGAAACGATGAACATCGCCTCAGACTGGAGCCGCGTGAAAGAAAGAAAAAAAAAACTGTCTTTTATGAGTAATTTGATATTAAAGGCCGTCAGTGAAAGCCTTGGAAGCTACTTATAAATGGAATTCAAAAGAAAAATAATAATCAAATTTTTATAGACATGAAGATGGCGTTGTGCCCACAGAGACTTTACACTGCCACTCGAGGGAGTAGGAGTCCTGCTCAAAATGAGAATGTTTGCTTTTATTTTTTTATTTTATAAAAAATGTGATGGAATCAAAAGATATTTTTGAAGATAAATGCTGGCTTACCAAAATAGGTAGGGAATAATTATGGCTGTTTGGAGTATGTGTATATTGTGCTATGGTGACATGTAGTTCTATTATCCTTTATGACAACTGACGAGTGGTGTGTTTTTAAAATTACTTTTTTATATATATTATTTAGTAAGTTTTTATTTCTTTGTCATTTGTCACCAGTCCTCAGATCTGTGTTGGGAAATGTTGTTGGATGATTACATGATAATAAAAGAAATATGCAATGACCTCTGACCACAGTCAGTGGGACGATGGGAGAAGAGCGATAAACAGTGAAACCGATGCAGCAGAATGAAGCCAAAAGTCTGAGAAACATTAATGACCTGTGAAACTAAACATTTGTCCCCCATGAGCATTACAATGACTTCCTCTAGGTTGACTTCTATTGTTCTCACTGGTCCAATTCAAAAGAAACAGACCTCCAATAACAATGTGGCCTAATGTATTAATGTTTTGAATTCTGGTGGGGCATTGCAGAAATAACTTCCTCCTTTATATATAAAATTCAGGTTTTCTGTGAGGGCTTGGTCAACACTGCCACCTAGTGGTCGCGAGTAACTACTGGACAGGTAGTGAGGAAGAAAAAAATCTGGGGTTTTAGCACATCACTCCATCCTTTTATTGTTACATAGAAAAGTTTTCATCAGCAATATTCGTCAAAAAGCTTGAAAGAGACTGACGGGGCAGAGCTCTTCCTCACTGCTGCTGGTCAGACTGCTCGGGCCGTGGCACTCGCTGATGCCGCAGTGGTACTAGTGGTACTAGGCATTTTCTTCAGTGTCTTGTTCAGCTGTGGGGAGACGGAATCAACATCTAGTTTTTCAGTCTTCAACAGGCAGCAAAGTGTCAATATCAGCACTTTATTTTCCATTCTAGAGGTAAAACAGATAAGTTCTCACCTCCTCAAACTTGTGGATCTGTCTGATGAAAAAGTCTCCGTACCGACGAGCAACTTTAGTGTCAGCAATGTGGATCATGTCCTGTGGGAGAGAAACAAAGAACTACTTAAAACAAAATAGAACCCCTGACTTTGTTTAGATAATGTTTCACATGCTATGGAAAAAAAAAACAACAGCACCTTTGGCAGAGGCATTCCACACAGTCCACCTCTTCCCATACACTGTGACAATATAAAAATGTCTAAGATCACTTTATTTGAACAGACTTAAACACACCTTGTCAATGTAGAAGTCGACCTCGGAAGCAGACTGGAACTCTCCGTCCAGAGCCGAGATGCCGCTGGTCCACACCAGGTTCTTCATTTTGTGTTTGAAGACGAGAAGCTGAATACGGAACTCCTGCTCCGTCATGTCCAGGAAACCTGCCAGCTTGGCCACTGGCATGGTGGTGTAGAGCTTCAGGAAGCTGGAGGGACACATTGTGACTTAGTTGACATGTACAGACGTCCTGCAACCACATCCAAGTGAACAGGCTACTAGAAATGATCTCAATTTAAATTACCCGCATCCAAAATGTCCCGTTTTTAGTTTTATCACCACCTAATACAGTTAATTAACCGTGACACATTCAGACTGACGGTATGCTCTACCTGCGTATGGTGGAGAGCTGGGCCTGCTGCTGCACCTCCTCGGCAAAGACCTTCAACTGCTGCTGGAAAGGTTCTTTGTGGTAGTTGGGGTGGACATTGTCGTAGTTTGGCACTACGGGTGACAGGAACTTCGGACAGGCGAAACTGAACTGCTCTTCAAACACCTGCAGGTCTCTGACGTGGAAAAGAGAAAAGCCCTTCTATCACACACTGCCGGCACACATACCGGCAACACCTTTGTATCTTAACATAATCAAAGTAATTTCTATAATCTTAAGCTGATCTTTGTTTGACAGAAAAGACAAAAAAATCTGGTCAGTATAAAAGATTTTGCAAGTGGAAGGGAAAAACTAAATTGAGGTTTGAAAAAAAAAAAAAAGCTGGAAATTAAACACATTTGCTCCACTGTGATGTGAAGAATTTGTTTTCTTACCCTTTCTGCATTCGCAGCATCTTGTCTCCGTACTTTTCCCTCAGCTGGGTGTGGATGCTCTCGTCAATGCGCATCGGATACATGGTGAGAGCGATAGCCAGCAGACCATGCATCTGCTCATTTTGTTTGTTAATCTGTAAATAGATAGGATCGTCAAGACATCTAATTAGCTTTTCTCGTATATAAGCTTGCGACTTGACACCTAAAATGAATCACAGGTTATTGAACAGGGCATAACAATGAACTAAGAAGTGTCTCAGCTTGATTGAAGGTTCTCCATCAACCTTTCCTGATTAAAAAAAAAAAGTTGTCAACTACTCTGAAATCTGAAAAGCAGTGCTCTGACTGACCATCTCATATTTGTATGTTGACCTCTGGAACATGTTTCTCGTCCTCTGGATGTAGAGCAGGATGTTGGCAAAGACTCGGATGGCATCCTGGTAGCGCCTCATCATCAGGTAAGCAAATCCCACGTAGTAATAGGTGGTGATCTGGCACTCGGGCACACGGGAGTACATGCTCTGAGAGACGGGGAAGCAAAAATCATATTCATCATCAGTGGTACTCGGGCATCTTCCTCTCGACATTCATTGCACTAAACGGGGTCTTTACCTTCTTGTTGAGCTCAATGTTCTCCAGGACTTTGATGGCCTGGTAATAATCGCCAAGCAGAGAGTGAAGCCTCAGGAGCCCCACCAAGCTGAAGTAACCCAACATCTTGTACAGAGAGTGACGCCCATATTCCCCAGCCACACTCTCTGGGTCTCCTGTAATATGCAAACAAATTGTGTGTTACACATATACCAACTGTCTTGTCTAACACCAAAGCTAAATACAGTGAGGTTTCACTACATCCTACACTGCATCTTATTTGGGGTAACTTTAAAAAGGCCTATTAACTCAAATAATTACCCCCAAAAAAACAAATATGTCCAGAACATAAATCTCTACCTCCGCTGGTGTACACCTCGAGCTGGCCGTTAATGTTGCTTTTGTCCACCAGTGAGTGGAGGACGTTGAGGACGCTGTGGACATTCCAGATCTTTGGGTTGTTCCTGAGGAATTCGATCTCCTCCTCGGACTTCTTGGCCGTCTTGCAGCGGTACTGACTGAAAGACTGGAACTGAAGAGGGGTGTCTGCGTTAGCTGCATTCACACACGGTGTCTACGGGCTGTTTTGTAACTACTGTTTGACCTGGCCTCAATTTTAACACCAATACATTTGTCTAATTTTTATGGGCGAGTCTTGATAATCAAGGATAAATGAAGAATACAGTTTACTATACCTGGTAGATGAACTCGTCGATGATATCCCAGAGCCACTGGTTTGGCAGCTCCAGGGGGGCAGGGCCATCAGCGTCTGTGCACAATCAGAAATATTCTCCTATAACTCACTTTCACCAATAGTTCTTTTTACACTAATAACCTCTGATGAGAGGAAAAATGTGAGAAATTTTGCTGAAACTTACTGAGAATGTAGTTGAAGAGGTTGCAGTAATTGTAGTACGACTCGAACCTCTGGTCCAAAGTTGGCCCGCCCTGATTAGAAAGACAAAAAATAGTATTCATACAAAACACTGGACAGTTTTGTGCGTTTCTCAGAAGTCGAGGAAGAGGTTGGTCGCGGTTTATATTGAGCAGTTACTCACGCTGACTTTAGCATAGATGTGTCTGTAGTACAGCTCCTTGTAAAGGATGAGGAACACGGCATCTGTTGGAGACGAGGGGCAAAACAATGACATTATACATTTACAATGCTGAACGACGCGGTGATGAACTCGTTCATCAGTTGATTGTGAAGCCTTCTTCTCGTGCCTTAAGTCCGCTTGGAATGTACAATGACATGTGCGAGTATCAGCCAATAACTATCGGGGCAAATTCCTATTCAATCAGGAATTAAATTCTATAATAATAATAAAACCGATGACGGATGACACTCACCGTTGCCAACGAGCGATGCAATGGCCTCAGCCTCTGGCCAGGGAGACGTCTTAAAGAAACGTTCAGTCAACTTGTTCCAGCTGAACAGCAACAAAATAACATGCGATTATTCACCGTTTAATGTCCCTGGCGGCATCACAGTCGGGGTTTGGGGGGGGTGGCACTCACCTGTTCTCATAGACATCCTGGATCTCATAGATCTTCTGCTCGATGCTCTCGCTGGAGACGCGGTTGGACTGCAGCTCGTAAACCTTCTGGTCGATCAGGTCCGAGGTGGTTTTGTGGAAGTACTGCAGGAAGTTCTTGATCACCTCGGGGATGACGTGGTAGGTCTGCTGCTCATACTGCCGCTCGTAGGCCAGGTCCGCTTTCGGGTCACCTGCAGAGAGATGCGAGGAGGAGGAGGAGGAGACACACTGACCCACTGGAGCTCCACTCAATGATGTACTTCAGTCGAGTGCAGCTACACGTCGACGTGTAGTTCACACGTGGAACCTGGTTGTGTACCGGCCGTCGAGTTTCAACAGGAGAGATGACATCTCACATGTAGGTGGATGTGTGTATACTCACCGGTGTGCAGGTCGTAGTCGTACGGGTCGTACTGTGAGGGAACAGAGCAGTAAGACATGAATTACTAAATCAAAATGTGTCTTAAGTGTTATACTCTTTCTAACAAAGGCTACATCACGTTACATCGTCTGCTGTGTTTTATTCAAATCATCTCCAGAAGCAGCACTTATTAGCATCGTGCTAACTCATCGCAGGCTACCGTTTTTGCCGTTGCAGTAAGCTATGCTATGCAGCTAGCTGGCTAACCGGCTAACTAGCGTGTCTAACTTGTTATGATAAAAAAAAAGGCTTTCAACAGCCTGTAAGGGAACGATGCGGACCTTCACTTCCTCCTCTTCGTGGTGGTACGACATGGTGATAGTCCAAGATCGTCGATAGCTGAGCAGAAAGACGAGGATGCGTGCCCTGCTAGCTAAAGCGGCTAAACCACGCAGCTGGCGTTGGAGAGGCGGAAGGAAGCAGCGGTGACGTACGAGCCCGGATCCAGCGGCAGAGCAGTATCGCCGCCTAGTGTCGAGGTCAGGTAATTCTTATGTCTGTGTCATCGGTCCTGTAGTCTGGATAGTTGACGCAAAAAAAGAAGAAAAGTCTTCCCGGAGATGTTTGCAAACATTTTTTTTTTCAGGTCAATGTGTTTTATCTCCCCCACTTTAATTTGAATATTTAGGACAGATAAGAACATCATGTCCCACTGATTCCATTTGGATGCAGACAACATGCGTGTTACCCTGTCTAATCCCACTGATAAAGCACTCTTACTCCTACACGACTACTTCTCCCCGGGGACCTACCCTCTCCAACTGGTTGCTGATACAAATTACTTTCCTTCATTATCTTTGTCCCATCATTTCCATATGAAATACTTTCTTTCTGCCTTTTTTATTGTCTGAAAAAAAAATCCCAGCAAAGTAATTAATAATTCCAGACTATTATTGATTGACAAATCAAAATGACCCACGTTTTTAAGAGCCAACGTGAATAGAAAAGTGGCTGATGTTAATGCCACTAGTGGCTCAGCGGCCTTTGCCACTACATCAGATTTGGTATGTCAGTTTAAATGGCACATGAAGGTGAACAGGTAAAAGCTCCACCATGGGATACACCTGTAGGCTGTCTTCTCAACCGTAGGCATGAAGGCTGTGTGTTGTTATGTCTCCAAATGTGTGATAGTGAAGGAGCACACAAGGGATTGACGGAAAACTGATTTAAAAATCAGTGATCAAACCACTTAATTACTGATTTGTATTATAGAGCAGTGACAAAGACAAACAAATCATAAAACAAGACTTCCTAAGATTGAAACTGGCGCAACTCACAGAATATGAAGTGAATACAGAAAATGTGAGAACTTGTTGCCTCTGGCAATGTGTAATTACTCGTTCATACCGTTAGATGGCGATATAGTAGCAAGCCACGGGTCTGTGCATTACTACAGACTTGCCAGTTCAGTAGCCTATGTAAAGAGATGTATATTTAGTATGTCTGATCAAGCATGGTTTTAATATTTATTCAATCTATCATTTTATATTATTAGTGTAAGTTTAGCGTCTACTGCTTTGTGTGCAATACTAAGTTTTAAATCAGCCAGTTGGGCATATTGCTTAATTTAGAGCCAATACCAGACTGTATCGTCTCTGTTGTGTGCGATGTCTTGACTTGCAGAACTTTGGTCAGGTCTTTAGGGGATGAGGCGGAGAGAAGAGAAGGGGGGTGTCCAGCAGTCAGAGGGGCTCAGCTCATATCCTTGCTGGTCCTCTCAGCATCATCCTTTCGTCTTTCTCTCTGCCAACCATACATCATCACACCGCTTCCTGAGAGAGAGAGACGTTCTTTTGTTTTGGTTTTGAAGGAGAAGGAGAAAAGCAAAAGGGTGAAAGGGAAGAATACCTGACGTGTTTGCCTCAGCTACCAGCAGCAGCGGGAGTCCCTCTAAACCTATACACCTACCCACCCACCTACCTACCGACTCGGGAGCCGCCTGCATCCGATAAGAGATCTAGTCCACAGAATCAAGTGTGGAGGGGAGGGGGTGTGGAGAAAAGAAGACGAATTGGAGAGAGAGAGAGAGAAGAGACATCGAGGGAGGGGAAAAGGTCAGGGACGCGAGGGGGTTATCACACTGCCAGAAAAAAAGGAGAGTGTCTAGAAACGGATTGGCAGACGCAACCAAGGAGACGAAGTGAAATAAACCAGCAACCACCGCTCCACCACTGACTGATTTTTTTTTTCCACACGGACTACTGTAGATTCTTAAACATATCCAAGCTCCTCCAGACACAGTCGCTGTGCTTTGGTGAAGTCCAGGCGACACAGACTGAATTTTGGACCGCGCGTAATTTGGAGAGTTCATTGCCGCGCTGCGTCAGGATGCGCTTCTGTCCGCTACTAGTCTTCCTCTGCCTCCTGTGCGCTGGACGCGCTCAAAAGTTCTCTGCTCTCACGGTAGGAAGAGCCACACGACTCCCCCGAACGCACATCACATGTGTGAATATTGGTTTTCAGATTAAAGCTATGCATGGGCATTCCATGCGTAAGAGTTTAACTCGCACTGACACCTTCTTTTTTTTCCCAGCAGAATTGCAGAAAAAAAAATCGGTATGGGAGACAATAAGTCAAGAATTTGTCATGCTTTATTCAATTTTTTGCCTTATTTTCTTCTAATAAGAAGAAATTCATTTATAAAACTCACGAATAAACAGAAGAATTAGAGCAGTTTTATCAACAGTACGATCCATGCCAATGGTTTTGGATTTAATTTACAGTTTAAATATGTTCTATGTGTGTCAGAAATTCAGGCAAATTTTTTTATTTTCACTCTAAACTCAAGCTTTTGTCAAATTGAGAGGCTTACTCTGTAAAACTTTCGGAACTCCATATTAGGGTCTCTGCACAGTATATCTGGAATGGAAAAGCTTCCGGCTCGCCCATGAGAGAGGAGCTGACTGATCTGTGAGCCCTTACCTGCCTAACAGCTTGTCTGCCTGTTCGCCCCTGTGCTCCCTTAACTCTTGCACCAGTGGCTCTTGAGAGAGGTGCCAGTCTCACAGGGTCTACTGCACCAAGTCGCATGGCAATTTTTTTTTCATTAGCAAACACGCATTGTGTTAATTTATCCTCAAAGCTCAGGTGAAAATGCATCTTTAAAGCAGATGAGGGGGGAATTCATGGCCACGATCAAGTGCAGGTACTGTGGTGAAGGAGGAACAACAGAGCTCGGAATGCGCACTGTCAGAGGCTTCCCCCCTTGATTTAGAGGTCCAAGTGACAGCCGCCTCCTCCAGCACCGTTATTTATGGTCTGGGTGAAGATGCTTTAATATCCAACTGGAAACAAATGGCCATGAGTTGTTAACCTGCAGGCGAAGGGTCGGAGATCCCTTCTCCCTGATGGCACTATGGATTTGTGGAATGTGGGAGGAAGTGTTGCACTGAGCAGACGCTCCCCTCAATTTTCACCGTGATACACACATTTATACACACATTTTTTTGGGGAGTAAAGATAACATGAGTGTTTCTTTTATCAAATGGTCATAGGTGTTAATATTTACCCTGCAGATGATGTAAATGTTATCCTAATACAGCTGCCTGTAGTGTGTTTGGATATGACACAGCATTCACTTTGCTCTGCATATGAATATGAGATGAAAAACGTCTCTATTTCTTTGCATGTTTCAGTGGTAACTGTGTCTGTCATACCTCCCCACTGTGGTTTATTCAGCCCGCTTTATTGGAATAGCACATGTAGAACCAGACTTCATCTTGTACCGGACTTTGCGAGTGATTAATGCCTTATTGTTTCAATGACACATGATAGGTTATTAATGGTTTAAAGAAAATGTATCCTTGTCATATTTTCAGTCAAACAGGCAGTTAAATATATGGGATATTTGCCCAGGTTATTCATAAGGCAGACTTTTTCCATGGTTTATGGAAGTATGAAATGGTGTGTGAAAAGATGAGGGCACACAGACCATTGACTGCCTCTTTTTCAAACCTGCAAAGTAATTTTAGTAGAACATATGGGCTGCATTTCCCCCCCTTTTCTTTCATCAAATTGTGCACCTGCCCAAAGAGACTTTTGTTATTGTCACATGACCAACCGTGGCCTTTCACACCACCTCCTTTTCTTTTTAAAAATCTTTCACAGCAATTAAACGCTTTTTCCTTTGATTGAGTTAGTAGCCTGGTTAAACGCTGTCACTTTCTTCCCCTTCCACCATGCTGGAAACTAATGATCCCCTTTGCATCCTAGCGTCCACGCAGGAAACTCCCGCCAAGGCCATTTAACACATTTGCCATGGCTCTCAGCTGGGGCCCCCATTGACCCTGCGGGGTCGTGGTGTGAGGGGCCTCTCGGGGCGCTGGAAGCGGGGGCCTCCCAGCCCAGAAGGCCCTTATCAGCCTACAATGTGCTCGCTGCTGGAGGCTCGCCTCCTCGATATTCCATTCAATCCCACAATGCAGCAGAGCCAGGGGGAGGTAATAGGATTTGATGTGTATGCTGGTTGGTCTTGGAAAAAAAAACTTCCCTTACACTCCGCCCGTCTCACCCTCTTTCTCCCGTCTCTTATTCCTTTGCCAACCTCTTGTATTAATTGAGCAGATGCAAAAAGCATCTTCCAAGAGAGACAGGAAGAAGTATACAATGACAGGAAAGAGAGCTAAGTAAAGAGAAAGTAAAAACAGGGAGAATGAGACAGACAGCTGTCTGGAAAAGGATTTAAGCCATAAATAGATTTGAGTCACAGTTCTGTCTTGAATCTCCGATGATGAATAAGGGCGGAAGCTTTTGCTGGGTGTACTGTAGCTGGGGTGAAGGCAATTCTATTACTCTCTACGTTGTTGCTGTGCATGACGATGGCGCTGGCTTGAAGAGGCTGGAATGAGACATCAGGGGAGTGTCAGGCCCTACCTCAGCCTCGCCCTTCCATCACCACAGCCCAAACACACAAAGATCTGCAACAGATAGGAAACTATAGGAGTACACAGGAGGGAGAGGTTTTCAACACACCACTGTCTCTTGATGCTTCTTCCTTTTCACTGGTTCTCACATCTTATGTGTTCTCCAGCTGCAGTGTAGCTATCGTTGACCGTGAAATAAGCACTTGGATGCCTGACAGTGAATCTGGGTGGTTGATTTCATGGGCGGCAGATTTCATGGCCAACTGTGTTTTTCCATGCTGTGTTCTTGGACCTTTATCTTAAACTTGCAGGCACTTGGCACTCCGCTATGTGCCACACTGGACATCTAGCAGGATGCTGGGCTGCAGAATGACTCTGTTTGAGCTGTCAGTCTGCTGGCTGGCACAGGCTGATGCTGATAATGCCGGTGTGGTGTTGAGCACTGGGGTGGCCAGTGTGGGCTGTGGCGAGGCTGGCGGTCCACCACCAAGCGTGGCTGGACACACTTAGCCGCTATCGGAGCAGTCACCGGCTTTGGAAGGTTGCAGTCTCCTGCGAAAAAAACCCATTCGCAGACCAGACGGTCACGCCTGCTGGACTTTATGTGAAGGGGTGAGCCGTGAGTGACAGAGTGGCGGGTGAGAGGAGGTCACCGCTGCAGGAGGATGTCCTAAAGGGTGTGGGAGGACAGAGGGAGAGGGTGGGAGGATGGGAGGGAGCCGACAGGAGACTGTCAGTTAGAGGCAGTGATGCAAACAATCCAAGAAACTCAGAGACACTTACAAGGAGGGGGAAGGAGGTGTTAGAGCCGCAGTTTATAGTAGGAGAAAGAGAAAGAGCTTATCTTACTCTTGTAGTCTTATTGTTCAACTTTATAGTTCAACTGTTCATATCAAAGTATAGTACTATTAAGTAACAGGTGTTTAGTTGATGACATCTGTTTGCAACCATTTGAATAAAGGAACAAAGTCATCCAAAGAACCCCTCGCAAATAATGTGATAGCTGGGATCTCCTTCTCCACATTAAGTTACAATGGAAATTTAAAAATCTAAAATAGAAAATCCTCCCACTTTTGGGAAAACAACATAACTGTCATCCAGTGGTATCCAACCTTTCTGGCTTCTGACCCCTTATAAAATGAAGTCATGTCTGTTCGTGACCTGTCATTACAAGTTATAACTGGTCATTTAATGTCATGTGGATGTGAAAGGGATTTTTCCCTTGTAGATTGTTCAGTTTGAAGGGTTTTAGTCACTCAAAGATGGAAACCTTCGTGGCTTTGTTGTCACCTCTCTCTCGTTCTCACTGCATTTCCTGTCATCTCACTACCATTACTATTGAATAAAGTCACAGAACACCCAAGAAATAACAAAAGAAATCCAGCGTTTCGAAATGAAATACTAAAATGAGAGAAAAGACAAGAGAATACTACAAATACTATTTCAAACGCCTATCTTGGAACTTTTGGGGGTCCCAAACATCCAGTGGGTCCCAAGATAAATAGACTGTCCCCTGCTAAAGACAATACACTCTTATAGCCCGATAACCACTGGAAATAGGCAACATTTATCCACGATTTTCTAATTACCAAAAGATGACTGGAGGCCGTACTTGTCAAGCCAACAGCCAGCAGTGTTTGGATACGTTATGCAAAATTATTTCTGATACACAAAACCTTTTAAACGCCTTGGAGGAAAAGGCTTGTTGAAAAATTGATTCAATTCAAAAGACTAATTTTCCCTCCCTGCGGCTGCTGTTCCGATGTGTTGGGACGGGCCTCACCTCTCTGATCCCCCCATGAAGATTTATGAGTAGGGTTGACAGAGTGGGCTGTGTGAACCCCCCCCCCCCCCCCCCTTAAGCCCAGGGCGACACCGCCTTCCCTACCAACCCTCTTCCAGGTGCATGCAGCCCTGAAGCCCTGCTCGTCTGAATGCGGAGGGCTGCCGCTAAACCTCATCTCTCGCTTCATTTGTAGTGTCAGAAAAAACAAATTTTTGTGATTGCAGATCATCCCACCCTCCTCGTGGATGCATGTCTTTTCTTCTTCTTTCTTGCCGTGCCCTTTCTTTTGATAACTCCTTACAGATTTCCATGGCTTACCTTTAAGCAAGGAGCTTTGATTCTCTGCTTTGTGCCACAAAGTGGGAGTGAAAGAGAGAAAGTCTCTGAGGTCATTCAGGCAGATTGTGGATATCCAGGCATCCACTGAAAATCGAACAAAAACGTTACAAAAGGAAAGAGCAAAACTGAATGGAAAAATTGGAAGTGTTTTATACATGCAAACTATCTCATTCTATGAGAGGACAAAAAGAGCTCAGAGAGGTATTTATTTTTGGATATGACTGATTGAAACAGCACCTGCATAAGCATGGGTATAGAGGTTTTTTTTCCCTTTCTACCCATTATTCCACCAAACTGAATGAATCATGCAAACTTTATGAAAACACCGCGCTCACACTGTAGCAAAACAAAGCTCCCTGACATCTAGTTTATTCAGCCACTCTATCATTCACCGGTTTTTCATTCATTGTAGCAGTCACAGCTTGTTGCCACCCCCCCCCCCCCCCCCCCACACCACCACCACCGCCTCATTGTGTGGCCTGGCGAGGAGATTTCATACCACAGTGGAAGATACAATGGTGGCATTGACTCAGGTGATCCGATGCGTTCAGCCCGGAGTCTCTGTACTTGTTTCTCTTTTCATGGCTGAGTAAAACATCCTCAGGAGAGATTCCAGGTGAATACCTGTGCAGGTGTTGGCACAGAAAAAGCAAAGATGAAGCGTCAGTCAAGTCTTCTCCAGCCCTTTAGACAAAGACGAATCATGGCTGCACCCTGACGGGCCTGTGGTGACGGTGCCTCATCTTTGTCCTTCTTTGTTGTGCTGTGTATCAGTGCACTACAGTGCGCTTATAAAAGGAAGTCACCCTTGATTATGAGTGTCTTATTGCAGCATTAAAGAAGAATTAACATGTTGTATGCCTATGGATATCCTATGTTTAATGTAAAAGCCTGTTTGAGCTCTTCATAAATCCCTCCAGAATCACACCTGTTGTGGAGAGTTTGGTGCAGAGGTGATTCCCAGAAATGGCTCATTTAGCAAATGTTTTCCCTGCTTACCTGTTTTCTCACCTATGCAGTTCCTGAGGGTGGACCAGGATAAGGAGTGCAACACGGAATGCAGTGGAGCTCCCCGCAAACCTCTATGTGCCTCCGACGGCAGGACCTTCACATCTCGCTGCGAGTTCCTCCGAGCCAAGTGCCGCGACCCCCAGCTAGAGGTCATCCGAGGGCCGTGCAAAGGTTAGGTCATGAGTCACACTTCAGTGCCGCCTGACGCTCTCAAATGTGCAGAGAGGGTCACAGGAGAAACTTGTGGGTTAAATTCATTTCAGCATAATTGATTCTTTGAGTGCTGGGAGGATGAGTGGGGTTGACACACTGAAAGGGGGAGCGGTGGAGTGGGGTGACGGGGATGCTGCTGTCTGGCTGGTTTCATCATTTCACACCATTTGTACTAATGAAGGAAATGTACTTTAATTTGTCAAAATACTCTGCATGTTTTGTGTTACGGAGTTCATGCTTTGGTGCAACAGAAATGAATAAAAAGTGACATGGGACCAGCAACGTCCCCGCTGATTTGAAATGGCTTCAGCTCTGTGAAATCAAATTATTATGCTGAGGCGCGGGCATACCAGTAGTGTATCAAGAATTAATGGTCTCATTTTCATGATACGTAAAGCTATACACATGTGAGCAATGGAGGACTGGAGATGAAAAGCAAAAGGCAAAGGAAAGCCAGTGAGGTCAGGCAGCTCACAGACTCCTTCAATGTAGCCCATACACCCCGATGCTGCAGCCCCCTCTCGCCCCCACCCTTCTCGCTAACTCTATACTGCTGGGTCATTGCTCTACAGACTGGGACAATGTCCCATTCTTACGTATTACAATATTAGATCACTAATGCTGGGAGCATGAGCAAAAGGGTTTGCTTAAAAAGAAGTCTCATATGATGGAAAAGCATTCCACGATTTTTATGCCCGTTCTGTGTCTCTATGGCAACGTCTCTAAGCGGACATCTGGATGTGGCGGACAGCGCCCGGGACACAGAATAGAGGATTCCAGCTAGGAAGCTGAAAGGGACGAGAGTCCATGAAAGTCGTATTGTATGCGTCAATAACATGGGATGTATAATGGTTCGGACCCCCCTCTGCTTCTGGACGGCCGGGGTGAAAGACCCAGCAGCAGCAGCAGGCGTGTCAGCCTCGAAATAAGCCAGAAGGCTGATCTGGCTTACAAGCACAGAGATGGGACTGTGTTTAAGGATGGTGAGACTGGCACCACATTTGTTTTCTATCACTGCACTCAGATGATTCAAGTGTCCTGTCATTTTTTCCAGTCAGCTCTTTGGTCGGAGCCCCCTGGAGAAGAAACGATGGTTTGGGGTTTTTCCACCGGAGCTAACTTTAGCACGCCTCACCTCGCTGTTTTCCCCCGATCCGGAACATCCAGCATCTTTCCCCCTCTCCTCCCCAGTGACAGTGACACACACACTACAAACTACACACACACACCAGACTGAGAGAAGACAGTGCACATTTTCCTGCATGTGACTAATGGACAGTCTAGTGGAAGACATGCCAGCGACATGCAGCCTTCTGACCAAACTGAATGTTTTTAAACTTAGCATGAGTCATTGTCTTAATGCGATTTGAACCTGTCGGCCACATGAGCACTTCGTGGCATGCTAAAGTGTCACACCGAGTTACCATTGAACCCATCGCTGCCCAACATTTCCTGAGAGTTTGCACAGCTGGTGCCGTTGGTCAGGTACGACGAGGCAGTGGTGGAATGACAGGCTGAGGCATGTCTCTGACAGAGGGATGTGAAAAAGTCATGGGTGAGTACAGTGGGGTCCCATTCATGGGAGTTCATGGTCTCAGAGTTGTGGACCCCACTGTAGGTGAAATGCTGCTGACCCTCATTTATATCAACAAATCCTTGAGAGGACAGCTCGGGCTGAACCGAGGAGACGGATGAGGTTTAGGAGGAGAGTGAGGCAGACTCATAGACATTAAGGAAGGGTCAGGTTTTCCTCGTGCATCAGCCCTTTTCTTGGGTGACTGGAATGTTCTACAGTAGTAGCACAAGCTGCCTCGCTCAGTAATGTCTTTACCACCAGGCACTGCGCAGGACTCCTAATAAGACTGGGGGTGTTGGTTCTATTCCCAGCCGCACAAGTATCTGCCGCCTCTGAAATGTCTTGAATTGTTTCCTCTTCATCTCCCCATTTGCATTTTCCTTTCATTCCTCATCATCTGTGAGATTCCGCATCCGCCGCCGACTTTTTTTTTTCAAGTATGTTGGCTTCATAGCTGTGCAGCATAAGAAAATAATTGGGCTGTGGGTTGAATCATGGGTCTCTGTGATGTGTAGTGATTCTGGTGATTTGTGGTGCTCCACAGATACGTCCAGATGTGTAGCAGAGAAGAAGTACACCGAGCAGCAGGCCAAGAAGCTCTTCCCGCAGGTCTTTGTGCCTGTATGCAACCCTGATGGTACATATAGTGAGGTAAAAAAAAATTATACTTTTGAACATGAGGCACTGCAGCAGACCAGAGAGGCCATCGTATACAAGATGAACTCTTTTTATAAATTCACTTCTTGCAAGAATTGCTCCTTTCTCCTTAATTTGTTTCATTGTTAAAGAGCTTTTAACTCTGTTCCTTTGAAATTAATTCTAACAAATGCAATTTGAGGTTTATCTTGTGCTAGCTTTGTGTTTACATGCTGCCTCGATTACAGGTTCAGTGCCACAGCTACACTGGATACTGCTGGTGTGTCACACCCAATGGCCGACCCATCAGTGGCTCAGCAGTGGCCAATAAAAAACCTCGATGCCAAGGTGGGTAAAATGCCCCGCGTCTTATTTTGCAATAAGCCCAATCTATGCCATTCAAAATGCCTTATTCGTGGTGAAATGCAGTTTCTGTAACTTTATGAAGCAACAATGATACATTGAGTTCAACACAACATAGAATGACATTCCCTGTGTGTGGGGGGTGCAATCTTTAGTCCTGTGGGAAAATGGTCAGCGATTGGACTCACGGCCACGGGATTCGAGGGCCACCCGAAGTCTGAGCGTTGCTCAAGGCTTGGGGCTGTGGTTTAGATAAGCCCAGAAGAAAATCCCCGCTGCAAAGTTGAGCAACACAATTAAACTGTAAGGAATGTAAGTGTTCTTAGAGGATGGCGTCTGCCAAACAATCAAATAACCAATGCCACATGTCGTCCCCGTGCGTCTTCATCGGGCTGCCTTTGAAAGTGTCTGCTGTCTCAATAGTGAGACGTTTCCAGGAGCAGCGGTAGCAGCAGCAGTAGATGCAACTGCCAGCTGTACTTTAATTGCAGCTGTGTACATAAAGTTTAAAAATGTCATAAAACACACCTCCATTGATATGCAGCGTGTAAGTGACCGGAAACACTTAAAATTGAATGACTCTAAAATAAAAAGGCAGACAGTTTTCCCCTGTCTGCTGGCTGTTTGAGCTTGTGCCACAAAGTGAGGCCAAACATTTGTAATCTTTGTCTTTTGATACACATTTTTTTTTTAAGTGTATGGTGGTGAATTTTCAATTCATTTGAACCTGTTGCTTTTCAGGATCAAAACAAGAGAGGGCTACCACAAGAGAGCCAGGTAAAGCAGGTGAGACTGTAATTCAGGGGAAATTCATTCTCAAGAGGTATATTGGCTCCCATATATGGGCATATATGTGCATGTGTGCTTTCATATTTGTCCATGTGTATGTGTGCACCTATCTTAGCATGCATGTACAAGTGTTTGTATTCATTTGTATGTCTGTCTGTTTTCCTGCATCTGTGTCGGAGCTGTCCAAGGCGGGGTCGCCTGTCAAGGCTTGTCTCTCTAATATTTTGTCAATTCAAGTGGGTGCGAGCAGCCTGAAGGCTGATATAAAAGTATGTTGCTTCATAACAAGTCTACGAAGGGAGGCTGTGGTGAGTTTTAATTCACACTGCCAGTAGCCACATTGCCAATAACCGCCTGTTATCTTTACCAAACATCCAGGAAGCAGCCAGAGTGGAGGAACACTGACATATCAGAAGCCCATCTCTAACTTTATCTTCATCTTCGTCTCTGTTCTTTTTCAGCAACAGTGTCAGAAACAAGGAAATCTTCACACTTTGTCCTTCACCCTACTTTAACTCTGTCTCTCATCAACACGAACCCTCTTCCAGATATAGAACCACTAAGTTTCCCTCTGACTTCACTCCAGTTACTGTATATCTTCCTCCCATCGTTTGAGACTGTTTGTTTAACTAATGTGATTTGGAGGCTCAGAGAGAGGGGAAAAAAATGTGAAATTCGGGTTGATTAAGATCGATTCCTTATGTGATCGTGTATGTGTGAATGTTCTTGTTTGCCTGCATGGATGTGTGCATGTGTGTGTGAGAGAGAGAGAGAGAGAGAGAGAGTGCTCGTCCATCCTCTTGTGTTTGTCACATGGGTTATTCCTGTCAGTGTGACATTTAAGTCTGCTCCTCTATCTCTGTAAACAGTCTTGGGTACAGTGTCTGTCTGAGCCCAGCCAACTCATTACACATAGATCAAGTGGGAATGCAAAAATTTGAGGGAGAAGGAAGGAACGACGGGAGATGGAATAAGGGCGGAAAGAGGGTGGGGGGGTTTGTGGTTGAATCTGAACTGGTTGAATAAACAAGGTGGTGAAAAGCAGAATAAACTGTAGTATTACGGTGTGCCAGCACTGAAAATAGCAGTGATTGCATCAATATTTTGATTTAGCAGAGGCCCGTCAAGAATTCCTCTGCAGCCTCTTCTGTACTTTTACTATCAGAATATTTATAAAGTTAAACATAAAACGCTTTACCGTAAAACCCAAAAAATGACAATTTCGTTCACATGCTGGAATCACATGCAGCTGACAAACAGCAGTAAAACTAATGCCGAATGACCACAAATGGCGCGGGGGTTTCCTGGCAGATGCTAAAAGAGGTGTTACAGTCATGTAAAAGGCTGCAAAGTAAAGAGAGGTCATTAGTGGCTCATAGTAAATCCAAATCATAAATACACTTTTGGAAATGGCATTTCCATCCGTTAAGTGGGCAGAGTAATAACATGTCTGCCTCCGTCGGTCACACTGACTGTATGTATTTTTAATCCACCTGGCACACTGGGGAAGATGAATGGCTGGCACAACAAACACTGAATGTGAAATCCGGATTTTGTAACGGAGAATTTGTTGTTAAAGAAAAGCAGTTAAGCTTAATCCACCTACTGTATTAGAGATGCCCTGACTCATGCATTAACAGAGCTTTACTTTGTGCAGAATGAGTGACCCACACTGAGGTTAACCACACCTACAGCCGTGGGTTTTACCCTAAGCTGCTCAAAACCTCAGTCCCCATCTCCCTCCCACCGCAAATCATACAAACAGAGACCAAACAAACACTGAGCTCGTTTCTCCCACTGTTAATTGGTTCCTCTCAGACTTGGCTGTGGCGTCCTTCACCCCTTATGTTTCTCCCACCTTGACACAGCTCTCGAAACTCAAATGCAGGTAATGGATGGGTGGAGAAGAACATCAGGGTCAACTGATCCTCATCCTCTTCTCATTCATTATAACTGACCCCAATCTGTCCTTCGTAGCATAATGATATCCCCTGTTGCATGAAGTGAAACCATGGGAATATATGACCACTATACTTCTGAGTCCTCTTTCCTTCTCTTACTGTAAGTCACCTCTTTCAGCCTCCAACACACACACACACACACATGCACACACGTACAAACACGAATGCACATATCTCTAAATCTCCTCACCTCTACTTCCATCTTTCTTGGCCCGGGCAACGTGCAAATCTCACATAGTTAAGTATTCTCTCATCTAGCTTACTCTGGTAATTGTAGTCTCCTTGCAAATATTCTCCATTCTAAATGCAGATGAGACCGGCCTAGTGGTGGATCCGCAGCCCGCTGCAGACGATGAAGGTGAGCTCTTATCCCTCAGACTGTGCGTAAAAGCTATTTGATACTGTGTCTTTGTTTACTCAGACACCACTGACTCACTCATAGCACTGAAACGTCCTTAAATGGACAAAGGATCCTGGCAAACAGGCAGTTACATTGTCATTCGTCCAAAAAAGGCCTTTGGGACAAATGTGACTGTTAAACATTTTTATACTGATAAGATTCACAAGATTTTATTTAAATATCAAGGTAAACTAAGGCAGGAGTTGCGTTTTGGCTGCTGCTTATATGTATTGCCCCCATACATTTAATGTAAAAGTGAAACTAAGCACTTTTTGTTGATCAAAATGTAACTGTTCATTTGAGGTGTTATTCCTCATTTTTAAAAGTACAACCTCTTATTATTGGTTACTTTGCATATTGAAATGTTTCATGTAATCTTTCAAATGTGATGCATTGTTACTGACATCATATAAGGTTGTTACTGGCAGCTCATGTTGAACTAGCTGCAACATTAAAATGCATCTTATCCACGTTAATTTCATAATCAATAGTCCAGCGATTATGATATATGTGACATAATATTGCACAAACCTTTGACCGGGGGAGGACTGCCTGATACTGCCTGAAAGTATGGTTTGCTGCTAATCTATCTGCGCTGTAGGTTTTTAATAAACTTTTGACTTGTGGAGAACTGGAGTATTTTGTGGTGGTGCTAAATTCACTTCCCTTAAACCAAGAAAAAACAACTTCCTTTATTTCTAGTGCAATGAAGATAATCCCTCACTGGGAATGGGGAGCAAACACAAGTTGCATTTTCAGATGTGTTATTTTTGTAAGTCGTGTTTTATGATTTCATGATAATGTGATTATTTGATGAGACTGGTGGAGAGACTCATGGTCATAGTTCACTTACCTCTGTTTTCGCTGCCCTATTTCTGGTCACAGCTGTCGTATGCAATTTACCCTCCACATCCACTGCAGCAGTTTGAGAGACGATAACCTTGATGTGCATTTTACAGTCTGTGAGTTTTGGAAGCACCGGGTTTGGCTCAGACACAAACGAGTGTGTTTTCAATTGAAACAAGTAAAGCTGTCTCTGTGATTTCTTTCAGACATCATTTCCCAGTACCCCACTCTGTGGACAGAGCAGGTTCGCAGCCGACAGAACAATAGAACCAGAGCACCATGTGAGTTTCAAAGACCACTTTTTTTCCCCTTTAATGATGGCGATCGGGTGTTTGCAAAACCCCAACTGAAAGCACGCTCTGTGTTTTTCCTACTTGTGTGAGCAATCATGGTTTGAGGCTGTTCCTGTCTTTTAAGGAAAGATGGTGGGTTGTGAAACCAATACATCTTGGTGTTGGAGTGCAGCAGACTTTGAGGATCTGCTTCTATGTGGTTGTTTGCATTGCAGCATGTCGCTAATTATCAGCACATGGCACAAACACAGGATGCCGTATTCTTTTAGCTGGTCCACTCTGCTCTCCCTCTAAACACATGTACTTTTATGTTATACGGATCCGTTTATCTTTTTTCTTAATTTGCATAAAATCTGAGGCCATCCGAGAGATGAGGACCCAGTGTGCCTATGTGCATTTGTGTGTGTGTGTGAATCCCATTATCATAACTTACAACCAATAAAAAGAGCCTGAGAAATGCAGCATTGATGGCTTTGATTACCATGTGCTCTTTGGGGTATTGGGGCACATGAAAAGAAGAAAAAAAAACAGCCACCCCAACAAAGAGAACCCATACGGAGGAACTGGAGCGAAGAGAGTCGGTTGAGAGAGCGGGGAGGCATTTCATTTGGTCTCTTTTGTGTGGGTAAAGATCTCTAATGAAAATAAACAAAGAAAAAGGATATCCATAATCCCACAGTAGCTTCCGAGCCTTGAGGCGAACAGCGAAGAAGGGCATCGGTGATGAAAGCCCCTCATGGCCAGCAGAGCTCAATTTCCATCCCTGAGTTTAATTCTCAAATCTCTGTTGGAGAACTGCACAGGGGAGACGGAGGCTGCTGCATATGGGGGGGGGAAAAAGTCTGATTAGATCCTGCTGAGGCTCCGCAAAACCTCATGTTTCTAATGAGGCTCATGCTGAAGCACTGCATTTTTCCATAGGAATTTTGAATGTGTAAACATATAGATCCCGGCTACTTTACCGTGCAGTAGTGAGCCACAGTGTGTAGGTGTCTAAAGGCAAAAGCCCGACTGACCACTGCTCTGCTTTTGTCCTGTCTGCTTCTTTCTCTGACACACACACATCCACAGAGGGCAGTCGAGTGTCCAAATATTTATTTAACTTGGGGCATAGGGAGCTGTATGTAGTCATTAGCCCCTTAATGTCCGTAAACAGTGCCACGGGGGGCTGATATAGCAGTCTGCACACACAGTCTCCGGGCGCTCTTCCTCCTCCCTTATAGTGTTCCTCCTCCGCCTCTGGAGCTTTGCAGCAATTTAGTGCAATGAGAGAGCAGCTGTATGCCTGAAATTAATTCAAACAAGTTTTAGGAATGACTCCAAATTTGTGCATTTTAAATAGACGCTGTTGTTCACTGTTTGTGTGTGTGTGTGTGTGTGTGTGTGTGTGTGTGTGTGTGTGTGTGTGAGTGTGAGTGAGTGTGTGCCCGTGTCTGTGTGCGTGCGTGTTTGTGTGTGTGTGTGTGCATTTGCCAACTCGCATAGCCAAGACCACCTAAGTTCCACTTATGCATCCGATGATTTCCTCTTTAACCTCTGACTCCGTTCTCCAGCCTCATCGTGTGATCAAGAGCAGCAGTCTGCCCAGGAAGAGGCGAGGCAGCACAAGAACGATGCTGTGTTCGTACCAGACTGTGCCCATGGAGGACTGTACAAGCCAGTCCAATGCCACCCCTCCACCGGCTACTGCTGGTGTGTGCTTGTGGACACTGGACGGCCCATACCTGGGACCTCCACCAGGTGGGACAGGGTTCACCTATATTTTGGGCCTTATCTATATGGTACTTTCAGCCTAATTTACAAAGATTCTTGGAATTTATTGCGCAGTTCTTTGTGGCAAACAAAGGCAGGTAAGTGATCATTAGCCGCAGAACAGAATGACCAGCTTATAGAGCGGCTGTCCAACTGGATGACCTAGTTTCACGCCCTTAGTTGGCAAATATGTTCTGCACTAAAATATCCTTCAACAACACTGAGCATTATCTTTCCTCAGAACTCAGGTCATATGAGGATAGGCCAACTTATGTGAGATTCTCTATTTAGAAGTTCCCAGCAATAAAAAGTAGCTTCCGTATTTTAGAAAATGTAAGTCTGACATCAATACGCAGACAGACATCTCCACTGCTGATGAGACAGAGTGGCTCAGTGGTCTGGTAAGTGGCAGGTCAGAGGTCAGTCAGACTGGCAGAGTGAGGCACTGGTGCACTCTTGTTGAGCAGCGATGCTGGGTATCAGATTAACAAGTCTCCAGGCAGAGTGCCAGACAGCACATTAGCACACATATGGAAGCGTGGACTTTCCCCCTTCTCTCTCCTTGTCCCACACCAGCTTTTGCGCCCTTCGCACAGCAGCAGTCCGGACTCCACCAGCTACACCAGGGAGGCCGTGAAAGCTTCCTTGTGTCCCACGCTCTCTCTGTCCGCATGTCTGCCTCTCTCCCTCTATCTCACACTCTTTCAACGTCCCTCCCCCTTTTCTGTCCTCATACCAGCCCTAAATCCTTCCCCCTCGTTTTGGATTTGTTTCACAGCCTCTGGTTTGCCACAAAACAATTATTTGTATCCCAGAGATTTAACTGTTTTGGGCGTAATTGGAAAACATGGGATTTCTCTGTTATAGATCACTGTTATAGACAATCCCTTTCACCCATTACTCTGTGAATCATTTGGCATTTTCTCACACGGCGTTTTCTCTGTTACAGGTATGAACAGCCAAAGTGTGACGGCAATGCCAGGGCCCACCCAACTAAACCTAAGGACCATTACAGGAGCAGACATCTCCAGGGTAGGTGTTTTTCCCCCTCTCTGTTCAGACCACATACGTTCTTCAGCAGCCGCCTTGAAATGCTGCCACGCTTCAAAGGTTGTGATAACAGTGTGTGTGTGTGTGTGTGTGTGTGTGTGTGTGTGGGGGGGGGGGGGGGGGGGGGGTTGTTGATATTATTTGCACTGTTGGTCAAGGAAATGCTTGATAACAAGTTGAGGATTGCCAGACTCTGCCCCTCACTGGTCAATAAGCAAGGAGACAGAGACGGATCGGGGGGCAGGATTAATCTTTAAATGACACGGAAGATGGAGTATGGTGGGATGATTGCTCAGAGGGGTGAACAGCAGGGAGGAGAGGTAGAGATAATGGATAATAGGATGCCAGAGACAGGTAGTGATAGAGAGACTGACAACTGTGGAGATAAGTCAATTGAGGGTGTTTGGAGGTGGTGGTCATGGAGTGGGCGTAGCTGCAGGTGAGAGTGTGTTTGCTGTGTTAGATTGATATTTGCTTGTCAGGTTTTGGCACACAAAGACAAAAGAGGGTGGATGGCTCAACAATAAAAACAATTTTCACTGTTGACATTGGTTTCCGTAACCCATAACCGTGACCACGATCAATCCCTAAATTTGAGCTTGAACCAAAATCGCAATATTACCCAAACCCCAAACCAAAAACCACGTGATATCAGATCGAAAACCTAAGTTGGAAGTCACCAATGTGGGGTGTGTAATCTTTGAGAGGATTCACAAAATATGCATTTTAGAACTAGAAGACACCATATAATAATGTGTTATTGGCTCTCTTGTTTGAAACTAGATGCAGAAACGTTCTTAAAGTTTTTGTGATTGCTGTGATACAGGATCACAAACACTGCACTCAGCTGTGCAATGGATCACACGTGGCATCACAAACAAAAATGATTAAATCAATTTATTACAGGTCTAACTTAATGTGGTTACCTCAAGCATCGATTTTATTGAGAAATATTGTTGAAACTCTTTCCCAAACTATCTGTTATAATTGTCCACTTGATTTTGCTGAGCTGCTGCCACATTCAACATTGACCTCTTCCACTTACCAAAGGTTTGCACCGTGAATGGTGTTCTTTCAGCGCTGTTTTCATTACACTTAAATATCGCCATATTCAATTTCGTCAGTGATTGCACGACTTGTCATAAAACCAGTGCAGAGCGGAGTTATAGCTCTCAGGTGATGCTCACAACCAAATCACAGTTTAAAGCTGAGCGTCGCTTGGCAAATTTGGTGGTTTGGTAAACATGTTAATAATCCAGCAGCATGTGAACAGAGCCACCACTGTTCCTGTCCCATCCATAACTGTTTATGTAAGAGTTTGCGAAGCCAGAGCTGTGCTCTCTGCTCGCAGGTGCTGCATTTAGCAGATTTAGACCTGCACTCTGTCTCTGCATCGAGGACTCTTGTATAGTGCGTATAAAACAGTGAGACAGGCTGTCATAGATGAATGCCCCTTAGATCAATACATGTTCCTCGTCTTTGCCTTCCAGGGGCACTGGTGGTGTATATTATTGTTAATCTATTGAGCAGGAAAAATCACAATGTCTCTCAGCAGCAAGTGTGTGTTGGCAATGAGGTGGAAAACACAACTATCCCATTAGAAAGACCTCAAACCCAACAAAACA
Source organism: Scophthalmus maximus (assembly GCF_022379125.1). Classification (NCBI taxonomy): domain Eukaryota; kingdom Metazoa; phylum Chordata; class Actinopteri; order Pleuronectiformes; family Scophthalmidae; genus Scophthalmus; species Scophthalmus maximus. The sequence goes on along the minus strand of NC_061524.1, from coordinate 9,478,030 downwards.
CCTCTTTGAACACCACACTGAAGGACGGACACCCAACATGGACGCTCAAACAAGTACACAGACCTCATTCTAAACCTTGCGCCATATCAGCCAGGTCTCCCATTATTACATGTGCCGGGACAGTGTGAAACAACACAGCGTCTTGTTTTCGTTGTGAGCAATTGCATCAACAGCTGTAAACCCTGTTTCTGTATGAACCAGGGATAATTATAAACGTTGCCTTCACACTGCTGCAGCTTATTTGCTGTTGAAGCGCAGGTGTTGAGAGGTTTATGGGGCGAGAGGCAAGAAAGGAACGACTTGCCCTGAAAGCAGCAGGAGAGGAAACCGAAGAGTTCGGCTAGCCTTCTCCCCAGAGCAGACTCGTGGGATGGCATTGGGGCAGGCACTGGGAGCTGCGGTCGTGAGTGCTGACAGGGCTCTGCCCCATGTGGCTCCGTAGAAAAACACTGCTTCATTCTGACAGTAACACACGGTCACACACATGCAAACATGCACTTACTGGCCAACTTTTCGAAGGGCAGCAGAGTTGTGGCGGTGCATGAATAGAGATGTTGAGATTTTCAGCAAGAAAAATTTAATCATTTGAGGCTTTCTCAACTCGATTCCATCCTGCATCTGTCAAACCTAGACATTACATAATTATAATCATTATGAAGTAAGGCAGCAGACGCTTGCTGCTGCAGCCTTGGACAGAACGGAAAATGGCCAGACTCAATTTCCTTTGAGTGACAGCAGGAACATTTGTGTACTGCCCCTCAGCAAAAGAGTGTCCAGACGGACAGAAGGCGATCTGTCCCGCCTCCGCAAGAAACACTTTTGCTGCCAGGAGGACAGGACTGTAGCCTCACCTGATGGCTTCCCAGTTGAATGAACTGCAGACGCGCTCAGATTCCTGCAGCGTTATAGAGAGGACGTGTGCTCTCCATGAAAAACACTGAGCTTCGAACAAGTCCAACTGCCATCCAACAAATCTGCCTTCAGCCAGAAGCCAGATAAGAACACTTTGCCTTCTGAGGGTGCAATTGTGTGACTGTCTAGACTAATTTACCTCAAGAGGCTCAGCAAGGCACCAGTTTGGCCATTCACAGGTGGGTCCGATATTTTACTGGACGCAGACCTGGGAGGGCCGATACTAAAACTTAAGTGCAAGTCTGTTCAGCACGTAAAGGAGACTTCGGAACAGTTTGGACATGTGAATGTTTTAGTCCTTGGCCTGGCGCAGGAGTGGAGGCTGGGTGCTGGGTGTTTACACGGATGCTGGTCGCCACCTGTTAGAGAGGGGCAAAGCATGCTATTATCTCCGACACAAGAGAATCTGGCCCCGCAGGCCTGGGCCATAAAAAGAGCAGCAAACGGCAGATAATTTCTTCTTCTCCACAGGCAGAATAGCAGAGGGAAGTCGGACTGTGAGAAAGCAGAGTAGAGCCGGGAGAGGAATCCAGGAATCTCTCAGGCCTCCGTTGCCTTCAGCTCTTCCAGAACAGCCTTGGCCTCACTCTTAAAAGTCTAAGGTCTAACAGACAATTACTATCATTAGGGTCATTCCACTCCAGTTGTCACTCATTTACCCCCCCCCCCCCCCCCCCCCCCCCCACCCTTCATCAGTCTGCATGAAGCACTGCTTCTCTGCTGGTTTTAGTTGGGTAGTCAATGATATATTTAACAATATAGGTTAATGGAACAATTATGCCATATAAATTGTAATCCCACCACACATTTAAGATCAGCTGCTGTGTCTGTTGATCTCCCTGGACGCATACCTTGAAATCAGACATGTGATGTAACACTGTGTCTGTCAGGACTGTATTTGTTCCCCTGGATGTCACAGGTGAATTTCTGGTGCTGAATGGAGCCTCTTGTCCACACGTACAATATTCAGTCACATCTTCTGTGCCTCCAGCTGTCAAAACCACTCAGGGGCCTCCGGGATGATTGGCAGGGAGCGCTCTTCCTGCTCCAGATGAGGGGAGGTCTGACACTTTATGAGAGGGAGTTAGAGACAACTGCGAGAGTCTTGTTATGGTTTATTTTCTCCTCCGCTGTCTTCATGTGCTGTTCACGTTAAAACTGCGCTGCCTGTTATGACGTCCCTCCCCAAACATTTTTTTAGGCCACCTATGACGGCAGCATTCCACCTCACAACACTTGTTTTAATGCTGTAATGCATTTTTCTGCGTTTGCTGACACGTGTACACTTACTTCCATGTGAACTGTATAATCCACACGTGCGCACACACACTCATTCTGTGGTTTGTTTTCCAGGCTGTCCTGGGGCAAAGAAAACAGAGTTCCTGACAAGTGTTCTTGATGCGCTGTCGACAGACATGGTGCACGCCGTCACAGATCCTGCATCCGCCGGAAGGTATGTCGTACCTTAATTACAAAAGGCACTTAAGTACTATGCACTGCAGCTGATTATTGCTGGATCCATGACAATTGATTGAACTCGAGTGACACAAGTTATTTTAGAGAGCTGGATGCACTGATGGAGGGGCCTTTATAGGCTGATGAATTGATCGAACGGTGTCTGTCATGTAGGATGGCTGAGCCTGACCCCAGCCACACCCTGGAAGAGAGGGTGGTCCATTGGTATTTCAGTCAGCTGGACAAAAACTCCAGTGGGGACATCGGAAAGAAGGAGATCAAGCCTTTCAAACGCTTCCTGCGCAAGAAATCCAAGCCGAAGAAGTGTGTGAAGAAGTTTGTAGAGTACTGTGACATCAGCAACGACAAGGCGCTGTCTCTGCAGGAGCTGATGGGCTGCCTTGGGGTCACCAAAGAAGAGGGTGAGATGAACAACACATAATAATGTCTAACTGCAGCTTAGCTACAGCTACAGCTAATACAATCTACCAGCAACAGACGTCACTTCAGCTGGCAAGTTTGACGATCACTGGCTTGAAATAGGAAGCCTGCTTTGGTCTGCACCAGTTTGAAATCAAGGACCAATTTGCAGTGTTTATCTAAGGGCCATTTGTTTTGGGGGGCAATGATTTGATGCTTTGCCTGCAGTGAACTTCATACTATGGTTGTGGGGTTTATATCACTTTTTATGTCTCGCAGGGGCCAAACCAGGAGAAGGCTTATCTTCCAGTAAACTAGTAAGTTTTTTTTTTTATCTCTGTCAGTGTTGGCTTAGTCAGGAATATACAGTCATTAGAATGTTGTCCGACTAAGTGCAACCAAACAAGGGAATGAGTCAAACATGTCACTTTAATTTCCTCTCCTCAGAATCAGCCGAAGAAGCAAGGCTAAGCCCGCAACTGAGATTTCCCCTCCCGCACGGAGAATGTGCCCTCACCAATCGGCAATAATGGAAACCATAGTATTTGCACTTTGTACTTTAAAAAGAAATGTAAATTCACTTTGTAGAAATAAGGTATTTAAACAGACTGCTGAATCTGTGAATGATGTAGTTAGCTTTTTATGTCCTGACAAACAAAAATTATTTTACACATACAATGTATGTGTCCTTTGTGTGTCTAAAAAGTGTAACTTTCAGAGTTGTACAAGTTTTAATGCTTGATGTTAAGTTTTTTGCCCCTTCCCCTATTGTACTTTTCATGTCATATTGATGATGTTGATGCGGATATTTGGTACACTGCTACAATAATTTCAATCATTCCATCGCCCATGTCCTCACCTATAGCATACCTTCCTGTGCTTTGTACAGCAGTTTGAAAGAATGTCTTAAACATACATCATAAAAACGTCCCACATGTTCACATGTATTCATGTTTATTAGAAATAAAGAACTCTTTTATACATTCTGTGCCCTGCGAGTCTACCAGTCTTAATGTGTCAAAGACGGTTAATTAGGTCAGTGAATTCCTTTGTTGCTCTCTAATCCAATTAGTCACCTGTATTTTCCTTCTCATTATATAAATATTGTAATGTCTTTGCCGTTTTGTTTTTTCTTGCGGAGTCTTCAATAAAACACCTTGTTGTCTTTAGGAGCCAAGTATTAGTCATACATAGCAAAGGTCGTGCATCATCCCATTTTGCGACAGCATGCCAATTCCCCCGAGGCAACATTTTTGAATTGGAAAAACGGATGATACTTATTTCAGTTCTCGTTACAGATTTGCCATGTAGACTGAAGACAGATAAATGGACCAATCTCAGCTGTGTGTCATATGAGTGCCCATTAAAAGGGCGTTATATGAGCCGGTGCGTGTGCGTGTGTTTGTGTGTGTGTGTGTGCGTGTGCGTGTGTGAACGTGTATTTGCATACGGTATACTTACATGTATGCAGTGAATGTACATTTGAAGACTCAGTGAAAATTTAAAAGATTCTTTCTGCAGAGCATTCAGCTCAGCTTCGCCTTGACACTACAGTACAGTACATTTTTCCTGCCTGATTATGTGGGGGCTTCCAAGTGGTAAGCCATGGCTTTTCACACAGAAAGTCCCCTATAGTGCGAAGCGACTGACCTCAGACTGACCTGCTCGCTCAGGCTTAGCCTCTAACTTATGATTAACACATCGGTTTCCGTTCTGTGATATAATCCAGCCCAATGGTCTGGTTTTAACACCCCAGGGGAACACAGAGGAGAGATTATGACTGTCTGCTCTAAGATTGGTGGATTAGAGATGGATAACCTATGGCCTTCTTAAGCATTTTCTCTTTCCACAGCTACGGAAAAGTTAAATCTCCTAAAGCAGTAGGGATATATAGATTTTTATCCCCAAAAAACCCAGTTCACAAATGTACAGCGAACAATGCCTTTATGTGCAAAAATCATTTGGTGTCCCTTGTTTTCTTGCTCAAACAGTCCTCTAATTATAAACTCACACTTTGGCTTTTTGTGTCAACCCACGAACCTGGCTTCAATCTCCCTGAAGGTGATGTTTGCACCATGCCCAAATCAACATTTGCTTTTCCCAAACAGCCATGTAATCTGTTAATGTGGCTGTGCTGGTTACAGGTGTAGCAGCACAGAAGCTACATCTCACTGCTGCTCTCGTCATTCAACAACCTCCTCAACTTTTATCCAAACTTCTAGCCAACCCCTTGACTGCTGCTGAAACTCCAACCTCCACCCAACACAATGCTTAAGCCTTGTCATGTGTGATTTCAGCTCCCCTGGGCTGAGATGCACGTAAACACCTTTTACGATTTGGCCTGATGTCAAGGCATGGTTTTCCAAATATGTTCCCCTGATGGCTTGGACTCGTGCCTGAACTGATGGAGTAGCTGAAGAAAAGCATCCAAACCTTTTGGCCCGGTTACCAGGTCTGTCTCACAATTGGCGAGGCCTCCCCCCGCCTCCTCCTCAGTCCTGCTTCCTCACTTCTCTCACTCACACGTGCATAAGCACACTCCCCGAGCACAGAGATACCATTGAACAGGATTTGTGGGCACAGTTTGTGTGCTTTAATGGGCAAGAGGAGGCACCCGATCTCACCACTGGCAGGCCCCGCGGGCTGTGGACTCATGAAGAAATTACTGTCAAAAGCCATCATGGCTTTATAGCCCCTGGCCCAGCCTTGGCTTCCCCCTGGCCCGAGGGGCTACGGTCTGTGGGTAAACAGAGTGAGGACGGCCTGCACCCTGGGACTCACTCTTACTCTCTTACCCTGCTTCCCCTGGTGTGGCCCAAACACCACAGCAGTCCAACCAGCGCCACAGGACAACGGTAGTCATTACACTCAAGAAAATTAATTGCTACAAGTGGTGTAACGTTTTAATGGGCGCAAAAGAAAAACAAGGGCTCTAAGTGCTGTATGGGACTGGGTGCTCTCACACAAGGAGCCTCCTCTAAACATGTATCACCCTTAAAGGGATTTTATTTGTTGTAGATAAGTAATGGTTTGGAAATGTGCATGTTTGCTTTTTTACCAAGAGCTCATAGAAAGATTGATATCACTCTCCCATCTGTACAATCGATATTATGCTACAGCCAGATGGTTAGCTAAGACTAGAAAGATAGCAAATAAGGAAGCTAGCCTGGATCTGTCCAAAGCACTGTATATAAAAATGGACGTGGTCACCAGGTCCAGCAAGTGGAACCAATGCGTAAGTCCGGAAAACCTGTCTTCTCTCGTATGACCAGCAGAGGACCTACAAAAGAATACAGGTTTTATGGTAGAACCATCCAATAAGTGCAGGTCACAGGCGTTAACAGGTGTAAACTCAAGGTTTCAAAACGGCAGTTCACAAACAAATGCATTGCCACTCAGTCCAAAGATAACAAAATCTGCCTACGAGCACCTTTAAAGCAAATTGATAATGTTATATCTCCCAAAAGTGACGGTCTTTTACAAAAGGTTTTGTGCCAGATTTCATGGCTTTCCAGCCAACAGAAAGGTTTGCAAGACTCTTGGAAATTGCTGCTCCTGACTACACTTTGATTTCTGTATGGATGATGTCTGTAAGGGCTGTTTAGTGAGTTTTTCAGGTGTAGTTCCCAAAATGTCAAATTATTCTTTGAAAGCAAACACAGCTCAGCTGTTTCACCAAAAACAAATTGACCATAATAAAAAAAAGGCCAAGTACTGTACTTTCTGCTTCCTCCGCAGTGCATCACTACACACCATCTGCTGTTGTTGTCCGGACTGCGGCACAGTCATATTAACCTTCCCTGGCTGAGATGGACACAAACGGCAATAGTTGTTTTTGCCAAAGAGCCAACTGAGCGAGATAAAATGTTCTGCTCGAGATAGAGTGTCTGCAGTGTCAAGGGAAAACTGAAGGGAACGTCGTCTTCTGTGCTCGTAGGGTGAATTGTGCAGCTTTTCTCATTTATGTGTTCCAGCTGAATGGGGTGGCTGCCAAGTTGAGGATCTGGCCTGACATCAAAATTTCCCGGGGTGATAAAGAGACTCTTGTTTGAATCACAGTGAACAGACAGTGGGAGAAAAAAAACTGTGATACTGAGGGAGTGATATGGGCAATTAGAGGAGTGACATTTCCAGTAGACAAAAGACAGAGTTGTGTATGTGTGCATGGCCTTCACACCTACAGAGACCCACTAATTACACACACACACACACACACACACACACACACACACACTCACAGAAAGTGTGAGACATGGAAGGCAAATTTCTGGAAATGTGTAACACATCCAGCATGTGAATTGGATTGATTTTAGATAAATTGTACAGTACACTACAGTAACATGTTATTAAAATAGAAATCATGAAACCAGTGAGCAACTAGAAATCTTTACAATGCTACAAAGATGTATTCTATGTCCACGTTGCCTTTTCCCTCCAAATCAAGCCTGCAGCTCTGGACATAACAATATTTGCTTTCATTCCTGAATATTTGGGGGGATTAAAACTTCAGGGCCTGGGAGCCTGGAGGGTGGGGGGTACTCGTCCTTTAATCTCATTCTCACAGTGTCTACCTTTGACATAGCAGTATCCCATTTGAGTCTGACCAGGGCTGAGAGGGAGAGCCGCGTGGAAGGGTTAACAACGATGGGAGGGAGAGAGAGGGAGGCAATGAGGGGTACTGGGGGTAGTGAAGGAGGGGTGGGGGGTCTGTCGGGCCTAAACTCGAGGGATTAACGGGGTGACTTCTCCTCTGGAATGTTCCACTGTCAGCCAAGACCCGCCCACCCACAGCTGCCTGCTACAGACAGGTGCATGGCCAAGGCGAGGCTGGTGGTGGGTGGATGTGTGAGGGAGAGACAGGGTGGCTGAGGTGGTGAGGAGGAAGACAGACTTCCCAACGTAGGCACGGACTGACGAGTATATCAATCAATAATTTGACCCAAGATCTGACCTTGTGGTGCGGTTCAAAAGCAAACCGATCCAGCCGTGGTGTGAAGAGACTATAAAACTTGAAAACAGAAATCTGTCCCAATAGAGAATTGTATAAAGATTATTGCACAGTTGTAAAGAACTCTCAAAGTCTACACACCTTCATTAACAAGTCAAGGTTTAGAGTGGAAATGCCCACAAACACCTTCCTAAGCAGATTTAAGAGACAGCTGAATCTGTGGTCTGGTAGATGAGGAAGATCAACTCTGAGCCTTTTGGAATAAGCAAACGGAGTCAACCTCACACACAAGCCTCGGTGTTGATCTTCACACCACAGCAATACCTGTGTATCCCCGTCCAATCAGTGCAGTGTGTACAAAGCAGACAAGGCAGCATTTGGTAACACACACAACAGTAGGTGAATTCATTTGTCCTGCCATAATTTATGTTTGGGAATGTACAAGAGCTTGCCCATGCTTGCTGTTGCAGTGTTAAGTATAACTTTCCAGAAATGGAAGACAAAGGATTAATTTCCTGCTCCATTATTTATATGGGGCAATAATTTGATATTGGTAAATGCACCACAGTCTTAAGTATAATCCTCAGCTTGTGTCAAGTAGCAACAAAGGACAAGAAAACTGCCGCTGATCTACAACAATCCCACTTTCGGGAGTAAGAAAAAAGTCCCTCACACGTTTCCCTTTGAAGCCGGTGGGATTCCTGTAGGTACTGTGAGCGCGATTGTGCCTCTAAGATGTTTGATTGATAGAGTGTCTGTGAAATCGGACTCTTTGTTTTGCTCTCTCTTTGGTGACCTGCCCTGTCATGTCTTGTTTTGAGAAGTAGGTAGTCTATCCAAACATCGAGTGAACACCAGGGGACAACACACTGCTCAGGTGGCAGGACTCCAGTCTCCGAGAGGTCAAAGGTGACGGAGATGGGTCATTCCGGCATCCAGGTGGATGCTCTGGAGGAACTTCAAGGACTTTTGGTTTCTTAGTTACCAGCAGCAGAAACACAGGTGATATTTAAATATTTCTCCTTGGACATAATCAAAGCAGTGTTTAATGAGCTAATTAGCAAATGTTAGCAGGCTAGTTGGAATGCTAAACTGAAGCTACTTTCAGACATACACTGAACCCTGGATATTTTCCTGAAATTGCCGGACAATTTCCTGTTGCATTCGTCATATGTGGATAGCAAACTCCGAAAGAAGGTCTGCACCCAATTTTACACTTGTTCATGTCTGACTGCTTCAGGGGTTTTTAATGCTATACATTATAATAATGTTTATTTGTATTTCTTTTGAGGAGGATTTTTCTTTCAGTTTTTTGATATTTTTAATTCTAACTCTACATATTATAATATTTTGATATCATTTACAAGGATAAATCAACTATTTGCTATTCCTGATGCAAAAACCACATTTCCCTATTGAAATTAACACAGCTAAAGCGTATGAATCGAATTTGTTTAAACGTACGCTTGTCAAGGTGCAATCAACAGGAAATGAAAAAATCTCCACACCTGGACCAAATTCAGTGTTCTTTCCTTTATGTGTTCAGATTAAGTATTCCGTTTACTGAAACACAGGCTGCTTCAAATCTATGGTGCCTTACAGTCTTTGCAATTATACAGGATGGATTTTCAGTTGGCCACAGTAGTGAGGAAGATGGTGTTGACAAAGCAGGTGTGTCTCTGCCACCCCACCATCCAGGCTGTTTTGGGCAGATCATCAAGGCATGTGCGCAGACCACCAGGCAAGGCTTTGTACTTTCCCCTGGAAGAGTCTGACTGCCGAGCTCCTGCTTTAAACAAGTCAGGGACAAAGTAGCTGCTCATCACATTACTCTCTTCAAATCACTCACTGCACATAACCAGAATAACACAGAGCTAGATTGGCATACCAATAAAGAAAGCAGCTCAATAGGACAACACATCTTGATTCTTTTCCTCATTAATCCTCCATAACTCCACATCTGTATTTGAAGTATGGTCCCCTCTATTGAAAGAAAGTGATTCTGCTTTGACTGTGTAACAGTTTTCATTGGCCTTGAATCAAACCCTACTTGAGCAAAATATGAATTTACCCAAATTCTTCCTTGCCGTGTGAATCCAAAATTTAATGAGTACGACAGTGTACATACATCCTCCTCTTGCCCCATCCTCCTTCCTTCTGGCCTCTGCATATGGTTCTCATGCTGTTCTAATCCTCCCTCACTTTTTCATTGGCTGAATAAGGTAAAATAATTTTTTGCCGAATCCAGGGAAGCTAGAAATCGCGGCAGCCGCTGTATTCCATGTTGAAATGCCCCTGAAAGAGGCTCTTGTTGTCGCCCTCCTTTCCCGTTAGAGGACAGGTTATGTGAGTGTCCTGTGTCAAGGCGGCTTAGATGGCATTCGGTTTGAATATCTTTATCAGAGCAAAGACCCACCACTTCCCCGAAGCTGCCTCAGATGTGGGATGTAGGTCTGAGAGCAGGGCTGGGGTAAAATGAAGAAAAAACTGTTGCACTCAGCAGGACTGATAAGGTAACATTCACTTTAATGCCTAATACTGTAAGGAAAAGAAATGAAGGAAAGGAGGGATATCATCAAAATTAAAATCAGTATCTGTGCTCATAAATTTCTCGAATCTCATAATTTCAAGATAAACAAAGACTTTCTTTCTATTTAAATCTTGTTACTGTTATGACATGCCATCCATTAGTACCCAGACCTGCGTCCTACCCAGCACCACCACCACCACCACCACCAGCCACATTCACAGATCTGCAGAGGTGTGGCCAAGCGATGAATCCTCCCTGTAAGGGTGGACGAGGCATGTCAACAAATGGCAAAGCATGTTATGACAAATTAGACAAGGCGATTGTGGCACTATCATGGCTTGATGATTGCACACAAAGCATTTCTTTGAGAGGTTTTTTTTCCCTCTTTACTTGGCCAGAGATTCAGTCACATCCTTTCATAGCAGGTCCTGGGGAGCCACTGACACCCCGACCCACAATCACACATCACCCTCCATCCCCATCGCTCCCATGCCCTCTCCACCCCCATCCCTATCAAAGGCTTAGTGTGATCTGTGGACAGATGAAATGTGATTTTGAAGGGGGAAAAAATGAGGAAAAGAAAAGAAAAGAGTAAGAAGCAATGAAGTGCGAGGGAACTGAGAATAGCACTGAGTTCAAGCGCTGATGGAACCAGGCCATTATGAATCAAACAAAAAGTCTGTTTCACCCCATATTTCAACACATTTCATGGAGTACAGCACACTAAGCTGTGAGAAAAGAAATCCTACTGTGAAAGAAAGAGGTTTTATTTTGGTTGCATAAATGTTGGAGTCTTTCTAATAATTTATTAAGGAGGAATTTGTCTGGCAGGAGAAAATAAAACTCAAGGATAGAAAAATGAATTGGAATCTTTTAAGCTGCTGTTTCCCAACTGAACAGGGTGTAACATCAAAACAAAAACAAAAAAAAAAGGGGATGGGGGATGTGGTGGGCGCCGGGGTGATGAGGTGGATGGCGAGGATGAAAGATGTGTTGTTGAAGGAGACAGCATCTGAGGTGTCAAAGCAAACAGGACTAAGCAGAGAGGCCACAGGTGTGCAGTCTGTTCTCCTGGCTGCAGACAGGCTGCGGCACAGACAGCCCTAAGCGCCCAGCGTGCATACCACACAACCGTGTGCCCTGCAGGACTCTCTCCGACTGGCCTCTCCCATCCACCTGGAAAAAAAATACCCAACAAACCATTGATTTGCGGAACCCCAAAACAATGTCACATTAAAACACAGAGAAAAAAATGTAAAGGGCCATTTCTCATTGAAATGTTTGCATCTCATGATGTAGGGTTTACCAGGATGCATGTTTTGAGAGTTGTATTTACTTATTTGTAGCAATGTAACAAAACATTTTTTTCATATGCTTTACTCAATGACATATGACTTTCAGCCTCAGCTCAACCATGAGGCTGAACTACTCCATGTCATTTTGCAGAGATGGCGAGACTGTACAAAAGGCTATTTTTTGTAGAAAGTATATGTCACTGATTTATCCTTGACTCAATCTACACTCTGTCTTCTACCTGAGGCGTTCAGTGTTGCTCCAGACCTCTACAATGATTTCTCTCCCTCTCTCTCACACTCCCCCTTTTTTTCTCACAGTCTCACATCGTGTAACCCCCCCACCTTAAAAAAAAAAAAAAAATCCTCCCCCCTCTCCCCCTCTGAGGATAAGCTGTGGTTAGGCCCTGACATCCCAAGTAATTTACTAAGTCAACACGGAGTGAAGAGGGCCCGTGTGCTTCAGAGAAAGCCTCTCTATGCAACAGATATGGTCTCTGAGGAGACATGGCACACCACAGCTCAAGACAGCAGAGCTGGCAATCTTTTTGAAAAGGAATGAAAAAATATGAATACAAAATATTATTAGATCATAGCTCCATATGTTTAAAATATCTATTAATCAACATATCGGATGGTTCATAAAACATTAGATGCAATGACTTATTTCCATTCATGTGTGTTTTCATCACGTAATGTAACTTTAGTGAAGGCCCAGTGTTTGTGTGAAGGATCTAATCCGTCTCACTGTTGATTTGTTAGGCTCTTGTTAGGCTCTTCATCAGAGTAATATTTCCCGGGGTCAAATTGAATTCTCTTATTTTTGTTTTTCCTCCTTTTTTTTATTGATTACACACATTAATATGCTGTATAGATTTTTTTTTTCTCAAAGCACAATTCTCACTTTTGGCTGTATGGGTCACTTTATATGTTTAGGTCCCCTGTCCTGCACCCAAGAGGGCAAAAAAATGAATCTCCCCTTGACTTTAGTTCACATGATTCACGGCTTTTAACGTATTTGAATCTAAGTTGCACATAAAATGGCAACTATATCGCAGGAACCTGCCTCGGCTTAGACATCTAAGACACAGAACATTGTTGCAGGATTTATTTTACGTTAACTTGCGCTTGCACTACAGAAACTTCGTACAACAACAACAATTGATGTACAACATATTAGTAAAAGTATGTAGATCAATAATTGATCTGTAATGTAAAAACTGATACACACTTAATAAATTGACAGTATCCATTAACAGTATTCATATCCATGTGATTCATAGTCATTCATAAGTGAAGTGAAGAGGCTGTGCATAGACTGATTCAGAAACAGTCAACTCCAACTATATGCACAACATTAACATGAATGTGCACACACACAAACATAAACACACATGCTTGTTCAGGTGCAGGACTCCACTCTCACTGGCGACTGTGCCTTGTAAAGGGGCCTTGGTAATCACTGTGTTTGCTTTTCCATTAGGCCGCTCTTCAGATGTGAGGGCTACCTGGGCCCGTTCATTCCCAGAGGAGTGCTTTTCACTCCTCTCCAAAATGCATTATGAATAATTAGTTACATAAACACCTGCAAATTAAGAGTCGAACTCACCAAATAGAGTCAAACCAGGAGAGGGCAAGCTATCATCCACCCAATTGACCAGCCCTGCAGTGGCTTATAAGATTAGTATCTTTGAAATGGCTTTTACTCTCCCCTCTTTTGGTGGCTAATGTCAAGGTGCCTTTGAGCAAGGCAGTGAACACTGGTATCCCTGCACAGCTGTTCAGTTTTCAACGGTAGTGTTTGTACTGGGGAGCTCCCATGAATCAATTCGTGTAATTACAGAAAAAGTAAAGTAAGGTGTTGCTGAAAAAATCAGCAATACCCTTGAAGGGGCTATACGCGTTTTTTGGAGACTCATTTTTTTGACTGCACTGGTTGGGGCTCGAACCCACGGCCTCGGGTGTGGGAGACAGACGCGATAACCACGAGGCCAAAAGCCCTGAATCGCAGCAGCTGTCGCTAGCAGGTCTCTTAAGGTGTCTGGGAGTGATGTTTACAAACTGTACACACACATTTTTTAAATTTTCAATTTACAGAGTAAGGGCTGTGCCGAAAAAAACTGATTTTTTTTCCGGCACACACAAAGAACCAACAGCTAGCGGACCGTGAGGGAATATTTACTGAATTTTACAAAAAGTGTATTGGATTAAAATAGCCTACTGCCCCTTTAAGTAAATAAATGTTATAAAAAGGAGAAAATATTGTCTGAGAACAAGTAGCTTTGGGTTGATTTCGTCTCAGTTTATCTTGATTTTCAGCAGAGCTCAAAGAGACTTGTTCTGACTCAATGGCGAAACCAATGCAGGTGTTTACTTTTTGAGATAATCCACTTGAGTTTGTCCACAGCGTCACTGAGGTGAACTCACATGCTTCAGCCACAGATGTGTGCTGTGTGCACTGTGGGGCCTTCGCTGCAGATGTTCACGAGAGGTTGATTAAGGAGATAGAGGCATCTGGGGAGGTGATGGAGCTTTCAACAACGAAGGCCCTGAGAATTTACTGCAAGGCTCATGGTGGACAGAAGAATAGGCTGCTTCACAGCAGAGAGTGAGCTTTATGCAATGACGGACGATGAGTCAAGAGGAACCCCGTCCTGAACCCAGCGCGGAATGTTTCATTTACAGTCACCCACATGGACACCCGGCCTGTGCCTTGTCTGCCAAGACACAAGAGGGATGGGGATTTCAAACAATGTAGATAATTCAGAGCTCAAACTTCCCCCACTGCATAAATAGGTCTACATGCACTCAGACAGAAAGGCACTACCCACTTTCTCTCACTTTGTCTTCTATCTCTTCCCACACTTTTGGTACCTCTGTTATTTCACTGTCTCCATCTCTATCCTCTCTCAGAGATTTGTCATGTTTAAATGATTTTACCTAAAGAATTCCTGAGCAAGAAACACGGCGTGACACTGCGTTTACCAAAAATTATTAAAGACAACATTTGCAGTGTAAGCAAACAGGATTTTTTACCCACAAATGCTTCCTTATGTGTATATTTTGTTTAGAACCTGCACCCTAGAGTTTTGAGACGTTATTTTGATTGTAATAATTACAGTATATGAAATGTAATCATCTGGTTTTCAATGAAATCAGGTGTAACACTCACAGTTGGCACTTCCAGATGGAGTTGCAATGCTGCCATGCTGGGACTGAACCTGGCAGAATGAAGGCTTATCTTTATAAAAACATCATAATGTAGATTAGGTTGCTACTTCGAAGAACGTCTGGCAAACACCAGCTGAAATGAAAAACTCTCCTGAAGCATCAACCCCGGCATACTAAATTTTCCACTCTCCACTTAATCCGTCCGGATCAAAATGTAAATTTTACACAGACAGTACTCTGGGTCTCAGCCCACCATATCAAGGTGTGTACTTGATTTGCTCTCAGGAAAACATCAACATTCAAGAAATATGAGTCTACATCATGGCTCCATTAACCATGATGTAAGCTGAGTAAAATCCTGTAGTGTTCAGTGTTGGTCAGTGCTTAGAAGGCTCCTCACTGGGCCAGGTCATGTATAAGCCATGGTCATCAATCACAAACAGCGGGGACTGCGGAGCGATGAGCTGGCGAAAGGCGTTGATGGCTTGACACGACTTGGCCTTCATTGCCTCCTCGAATTCCCAGCCATCGCTGACTGAAAGGATTACTTGCATAATCTATTTGGTGGCACAAGAAAGCATTCATGCCTCATTTTGCTTAGTTTTTATTGGCTTTTTATATGTGATTTAGTTATGTCCTGATATTTGTCTTTGCATATCATTAATACTTTTTCATTAGAATTAAATTTATTCAGAGAATCCGAATACAACTATTCATTTAACCTACTCAGGGCTGAGCCTATTCCTTCTCCAGGCAACACAAGACCCTATTCCCTTGTGCAAAGCCCCAAATCCATGCTCTCGATTATAGTTGTGGATATTTCTTCCATCCACATAAACTCACTAGAAAAAATTGCCACAACGTCTGACTGTTAGAGTCAGTGGAACTGAGAGAACTTTCGATGGCTGCTGGGCATCGTGTGGCACGTTGGTGACAAAGTATATGAAAGCATGCAGAACCAAAACTTAATAAGCACTAGGTGCTGGACAAGAGTAACGTAAACCAGAGACAAGTGATACTGGCAGGTTATACAAAGGTTTGTGGGCACATCAACTGGTGTGCAGACATTACGTTAGTGATTTGGGCGAGTTGACCCAGTCAAGAAGTCCTCTCTTACCAATTTGGGAAGCCTAAACTGTGGTACAAATCATTTGAGTGATGAGAAAATGTAAAGTGCTGTGGGTTAGATATGTGTACATTATTTTAGCCCAGAAACAATTCAACTTGTCAAAAAAAAGTAAGAAATCTTTCAACACAGTAGTTTTTGTTCCCTTTAACTGGCACAAAACCAGAGTAAATCATTTTCGACAAGTGGTAACAGGATCATGACTTTCCTGGTATTGGTGATCACGATTGCTGGTTTTGGTGGCATTACACACACAGATGGTAGTGATGTGATCAATACCCATATTTTTACACTAAATCTTTGCCAACCTTTCTTGCGTCTTCTTGCAGTTGAGTAAGAGATGAGCCGCCTTGATGAAAGAAACTGGCACCCTGGCACTTCCCTTTTTGTCTCATCATGGCGATGACACTATCTGTGTGACTCATACTGCAGACCAGAGCTGTGAGAGTAATCTGTTATTCTTCACTGAGGCCACCACCGTCTCCTTGTGTAGATCGGGGGAAGGAGTTGTTGCGCCATGACCCACAGCAGTGAGTTTACATAGCTCAGATACCCAAAGAGATACCCAGGCCTCTCACTGTGCACATCCCCGTCAAGCAGAGGGCTGATAGGAACTAATCAGCAAACGGTGGTTTTAACTGGCAGGGGTATCTGACGTGAGCTGGACCTCACAGGATCTCCACCATGTGGTCTGAATGTGGGATAGATTCTATCGCAACAAAACTGTCTTTCTTCCACTGTGTGGAGGCTGCATATAACAATAATGTTTTAAGGAAACAGTTTTTCATCCATAAACATTTATGCAAGTTAAAACCTTTCTCTCGTTAGATCTCTCGCAGATCTGCTTTGAGCTAAATGCTAACGTTGATAAACTAATACACTCAAGATGCTAGCAAATGCTTAGATTTGTATAATTTTTTACTACATTCACTGTCTTGGGAATAACTTTTGCAGGTATTTGGTCATAAAGGAATTCATTGCACAGATTTTATTGGGCCTAGATCAAACATTAGGGAATTACCAGAATCATCAGATGTGATGACAGTTCATCCTAAGGGGGGAAGGATGTCTGTACAAAACTATATGGAAACCCATCCTCTAGATGTAGATTTTACCCCCCAAAAAATCACACAATAAAACGTGAACTAAATAGAAATAAAATATTGTTGATATGAAAATACATTGAAACAGTAGTAGTCTGGAAAACCAACTGCTGTCGAAAAGTGGAAAGTTGTGCAGTGAATATGGCAATAATGTTAAAGACTCAATGGTCAGCTAACAGTTAATGGCTGAAAGAGCAAACATTTTTCTCTACTCAAGTTTTTCCAACAAAATTTGGTTTAAACAGTGTTGCACGATCACGGTCCTAACATAAAAGTGAAAGACAAGCAGAGAAATACAAATTCCAACACGAATCTCAACACATGGATTTTGACAGCTTTAAGATAGATGCCAGTCTTTAATGAGTGTAATTAGTTGAGGAAGTCAGCAAAAAAAAAGTGTGTTCCTCGAACACATGGTCACCAGACATTGACACAGATGAAAAGAATGATTGCCACGAACTTCCTTTCAGACATTTTCACTTTCTGTGGTGCAATAATCCTCTGGAAGCTCATGCACAAGCGTACTTCACAACTTTAGATGATTGGCTGCTTTGTTGTTCAGCCTTAAACGCCATAAATAGTTTGGGACATACTGTATGATAATTCACTTTCTTGCCAATTGTTTAATAAGATCAACATGTCCGTACAATGAATATGAATCTACCCCGAGCAGCCAGTCATCTAAAATGAGGGTATCAACGGAAAACAAGGTGGAGCAGCTAGCCTAGCTTTGTCCAAAGACAACAAGACTCTAAAATCAGTTGCAGTTGTAGTCTGTAAACATCTCAATGCGTGAAACAAAATGCGGGTGATGATTCACAAATTAACAGAGTCAATATGTGGCTAGTGTGGGACGCTGTTAGCGACAGTACACAGGGGTTTCCACGCGGAGCAGAGAGGTGACAGAGTTTCTGTGGTTGGCTCACCACACAGACCTGCTCTGTCCCAACCTGCAGCGTGTTGGGCTCCCTGCGTCAGACCTGGCCTTGGAGAGAAGGGCTATATTATTGGGCCTTGGCCCCTGCCTCTCCCCTGTCGTTGACAACTTTTTTACCACAAGAAAATGTCGGCAGAGGAGGGGGGTTTTTTTTATTTCACCCCAAAAATGTCCCTGTCTAATCACGCATCTCGGCTCTTGGCTGAGGCAGCTCAGAACACCTATGCAATCAGCTGCTCAGTCAAAATGTATTCGCAAACCAAACACAGCGATAAATCAATTCAGAGCCGGGACTCGGATTTAAATAGTTGTTCGCTCTTCCTTTTCAAATACCTGAGCTGATATGTGATGCTGAAAGGATTTACATAAGTGCTTTGTAGGCCTATATGACCAATAAAGGCTGCAGAGACCTCTTACCTCCAGCATATCTCATGTCTTTGCGTCACTCTGGAATAGCCTTGATTTCTTTCCCAATTTCCATAAACATAACGTGAGTTGAACCTTCAGAGAGGAGGACAAGCAGAGAAAGAGGATTTACGCCAAACTTTCCCACAGTCTCCACCGAACACTCTCTGACATTTTATAAATGGCACTATGTGCTCCGCAGCTTGACCTTTGGCTCCCTCTATATAAGGTGTTGTGTCCTGGTCAAAGGAGGATATCATTCAGAATAAAACAGGACTCAAACAGTCTGCCAGTACAGTTTAGAGCTCTCATTCTTCAAATATATGAGGAGCGATGTAGAGGAATTTGCAAACATTTGCTGCACATTATCTTGCTACAAACACTCTTAATCCTCACTCTTTCCCTGATAGGAGGGGGAAATAATTGCCCCTCCGCAGGGAGAGATTGAGAGCAATTGTTTCTCTTATTGTGCCAAGCACTGTTTGCCGGATTGATTGTACCTTAAATGACAGATATACTTGTTGATTTGATTTTTGTGAGTTGACATTTGAGATGAAAATACGATGAAATTAAAGTCTTGGGAAAGAAAATAGAGTGATCCTGTCTTCCCTGTACAGCCCCTTGACTGTCTGCTCATAACTTCAATCGCATGCAAGTCTCAGTGGTTGTGGGGAAACACCTCAAAAACAAAAGGTAAATTTTTCAGTGGACTTTCGCTCAATGATGGCTCTGGGAAAGCGGCCTCGAGTCTTTTCTTTGTTCAAAATCAAACTTTAATCTTGTGCTTTTGATAGATGTTGCCTTTTTATTTCCAGTGTTTATGGAAATACCCAACAACAGTCTTGTGTGGTCCCGTGTCTAATGAAACACACTGGCGTTCGGCCCTCGTAGCCATCAGATCCTGTACATAATGTTCACCATGGCGTGTGGTGAAGGGTCGAGCACATGGTGGGCATGGGAGCAGGACAAGTGAGTGACCCCCTCCTGGTCAGGGACCCTCACATCTGTGAAAAGTGAGTGCGGGGAGGCTTCCAATCCCAGCTCAGGGTGGGCTCTACATGCCAGCTGTGTTGGTGCTGTCAGCCCTATCCTCCTCCGGTCCATCTCCTCCGGGCCACATGAGCTGGGCTCCAGGAGGATTAGCACACCAGAGGAGGGGGTGAAGGGTTCAGGAGCAAGTGTTCAGGGGTCAGCAAAGGGTTTTACATTTGATCTCTGCTCTTGTACAAATTGAAGTGCTCTGAGATGTTATTCTGATTGAACTGGCTTAAATTGATGTGAGCCTTAGTTCGTCGACATCTTGACATTTGGGATTCTGCTCGTATGAGGGGTACGGGATCACCTAAGTCTGTGTTCCTGTTGAGTGCAACTAAAGAAAGAGCCGCAGGTTGTTTTGCTTTGGGTTGGCAGGTGGGGGTCGGGGGGTGGCGGTCACAAACCACAAAGCACATTGAGTTGTCACCAATGCTCAGCTGCAAAGATCTCATGACTTGGAAGCAGACAGCTAGAGCAAGGCCTCGCCTTGGTCTATTTCTGAACAAGGGAAAGGAGAGTGTTGGCTGTTGTGTGGTTCCTTGTTTGATAAATAACGATTCTGTGAGGACAGATTGCAATGGCACCCTGAGGGCATGGCTAATTCTGTCACACAGGTTGAAAGACTTCAGGTGATTCTGCAAATAAAGAGGCCTCTTCAATGTGCACACCTGCGTGGAGATGGGGGTTACAAGGTTTTAGAACTGTACGGCCTGTGGTTGTTTCCCTCTGAACCAAAACCTCATTGCTAAATATTTCAGCACAAGCTCATCTCATTAAGATTTATTGCCAGAATCAGATGCTGATCAGACATGAGGGAAGTTTAGACAAGGCATGGTTGGTCCTCCGGAGTTTGTGTTGCATTGTGATAGCTCAGTGGATGTCTAAAGCCACGTCTGCTGGGGTTCCTGTGTGCAAGAAGAAACTTGCTCTGACCAAATAGCTCCTTCTGTAGGAGGAGAGGAGATTTAGTTGTTGCAGCCAAACTAGGCTTTTATGTCTCTGCCACCATCTTGATAACCATACATAAACAGTGCAGATACGACAAAGGACACAACAGCTGACATTGTATTGTAGTTGTCTATGACAGCAGAGCTTCCCCTCACTGATGCTGGGCCGGACAGCAGACTTCCTCTCTGTGTGTGTGCATCTGTTTGTGCGTAAGAGAGGGTGGATAAGAGATTCTCAGATTTAAATAGTTTCCTTTACACTTTTTCTTTCAAACATTTTACAGAAGTTCTTGAGATTTCGAACACTGTCCACACATCCGTGTCTAATAAAATGTTCAGCAATAATGCAGAAAAGATGTGTCAGTGGTTTGTCAGCACATTTAATGACTACTGGGGGGAAAACAAAGTCTGGAAAGACAGAGATGAGGCTGCTGGGAATGTCATTAGTTATCTAGTCATAACGTTACACTTTTGACCTGACGATGGAGGTAAATAAAGTTATTACAATTCATCCTGAGGGGAACATTAATGTCTTTGCCAAATTTCAAGACAATCCATCCAGTAGCTGTAGAAACATTTCACTCAAAATCATAAATGCAAACCTCACATCGAAAAAGAATATCTGAGGATAACCAAAGTGATAAGGGGTTTTCTCCTCTGCATAGCATGGATATCTTTATTTAATCCCAATCTACCCAGCAGTTGGTAGTGGGGACATTTTTTGTCTGGACCAGACATTACCAACCCTTGAACCACACAGAGCAGCTAAAAACAGAAACAATCCTGCCTTCAGAGCTATAATTCTTTATGCACAATTTCACAAAGCCTCTCTTTGGACGGCTTAGTTGAGCCACAGTTGTGTTATCCAAAAATCTGCTGACTCAACCGCTATTGCACAATGGACATCTTTGACCAAAAGAAGAAATGTCAGTGTCCTTCAGCATGTCCTACTTTGTTGCACATGCTGAGCTTGTTGCTCAATTCTGTATAAAAGTTAAGTACCACCTTGAGAGCTGCAATAATAAATTCCACATAGAAGTAATAACTGCCTGGTCTGTACTGCTGTTTGGGCAGAAACAGAACAAAGACAGCTAGTAAGCCATAAGAGACTGTGATATTGTGTGGTCAGTCTCAAACTATTTCATCATTTAAATCTGATTTGCACTGGCGTAATAGTGTTCCTTTTAGTAGCACATGTGGAATTCAGTTTATTCTCCACTCAGCAGAGGCTGCAAAGTAGCATAGGTCTCCAGGGCTCTGCAGACAGGCTCAGTTAAGTACGATGTCCAAGTTTTACACTGCTCAGACGTCTGTCTCCCTGCCCATGAAAAGATACGGGCCATTTGAGACTCACCATGATAAGTCTCCCTTGTATGGACTTTGACACTTTTACATCCATGCCTGAAATGTAGCCATCGGCCAGGTAAATGATGTCTTTCAGACTTGTATCTAGTTAATTTTTGTTTTTCTCCATCTGAAGCCCAAACAGACACTCGTACTGTACACACACGGGTTATCTCAAACCTCCATAAAATACTTGTGGGTGAAGCAGGTGTAAACATATAAATATGATAAAAACCTCACATCACATTCACAGCAATTGTGCATGGCACACTGTGCCCCTTGACAAATCCACTTGGGGTTACATGGGGGGGGGGGATACATTTTCCAAACAGCTCCCCCAGCTTGTCACACAAGAGGTATATGGACCATGTGCTGGAACTTGGCTGGATGTAGCATGGGTAAGGCAATGCTAAATCAGATAATTTAGACTGATGTCTCCATGATTTGCAGGAGTACAGCACGGAGGCCGGTCTCTCTCACTTGCTGAATAAACAAAAATTTGTTCAGCTCAAATAAAATTTGATGAGGAGATAATTTTGCGAGCGCATGGCATAAAGGTCTCTCTCATGTGTAGCTGTGCTGCACTCGGACGACAAGTAAACTGAAAGTCTGGAGAGGCAGTTCAGCACATAAGATCTTCCTTATTCGTCCCACAACGGGGACATTTGGGGGCAAGATGATAGAGATATGGCTGGTCAGGCCCACCGTTGGGGGCAGGCCTCCACGTGCCAATAAAACAGTGTGCTATCAAACATTCAGTTGGTCTTGTTAAACTTACAGGACTCAAAAGTCCTCCGAAGTATCACAAGCTCTTCACAATTTGACTGATATGCTTGAAGAAACCCATTTCATGACCAATTTAATCAATATCCTGATGTATTATTTTATCGAATTTCCCTTTTGGATTAAGTAAAGTAACCTTAAGAAAATTCCAACGGCATT
This sequence comes from Scophthalmus maximus, assembly GCF_022379125.1. Taxonomy (NCBI): domain Eukaryota; kingdom Metazoa; phylum Chordata; class Actinopteri; order Pleuronectiformes; family Scophthalmidae; genus Scophthalmus; species Scophthalmus maximus. Next base: position 9,455,463 of record NC_061524.1, on the reverse strand, counting down.
AGACAGTCCATTCAACATTTTTTGGGCATCAACGATTCTCAATCAAAGGTGAAACCCACAGAAACAGGTCTCTAATCTGGGATTTCATCAGGAGATAAGTCCTGGAAATGCTCCACTGAGAATGAATTGGAAAATAACATGGTGCATTGTGCAGCGACTGTCTGCACTTTTGCTCTCGAGTAGGTTTGACAGTAACTGTAGGCGCTACCTGTTACGAAGCAGAACATATCTCATTATGCCTTGTAAAACCCTGGGAACTATCACATTGTATGCGAGTTTGATATCAGTCAAGCATGTTTCTTGGATGCAGTATGGTTTTCACTGTAAGTAGTCAAGATATTTAAAATAACAAATGGGAATTCTACGTTGTGTTTCGGGATTTAAGATCGAATACTTGCCATCCAGCCAACTGGAATCGCTGACATGTCTCATGGGTGAGATACAGTTGGAGCTTTTTAGATTAGAAATCACTTGGGGCATTAAAAATAAGTCTAACATTTCAAAACACATTAAACCGCAGCGATGAGTTTAATGCAGGCCTTTCCTTAAAAGGATATATCTCTATAAAAAGCTGCAGATAAAGAACAGATGCATTTTTTTGCCATTAAAACACACTGAGATAAAAGCTAATTCCACAGTTCCTCTCAGTAGCTCTTGAGCAGGGGACAGCATCCGGTGATTGGCTGCATATCAACATCACAAAGTAGCCTTCTTTCTTCATTCATTCTTTAAAACAACTAACACTTGTGTTGTAGCACAGCAGTGGTCAGAGGTGGCAGAGCGAGGGGCCTCTGTTGTCAGACACAAGAGGCCGCTTTGATCTCGGACAATCTTGGCCTTTGTCAATGAATACCTGGGAAAGGGATTTTCAATTAGAGAACCTGCATGGGAATCCCCACAGACACAGAAATATGTGAAAACACACAAAGTCCCGGAAAAAGCTCAAAATCAGCAACACCCAACTTAGGAATTCTGCCTTTTTTGTAGAGAGCATCACAGTGTCTTATGTGTGATATCAGATCTTCCTCCTTTGAAGCTGTAAGCTCATAATGCCTACATGTGAACCGCTTGTTTTGGTTTTTTTCATGTACGCGGCGCTGACAACAGATTCACTCTCCAGCTCCTCTCGCACAGACACTTGCTCAGTCCCACATATGACAACACGCCATGTTTACCCCTCTGACTTCCATCCCACGCATCCTGTTTGGTGGCAGCATCTTCCATTGTTCCCCGTCTGTATCTAACCAAGAAGGTATAAAACACTCTTTCCACTGTGGCTGTCCATGGATGCAGTAAAAAGGATCCCAGTCTGTGTGCTTTTGTTTTCACTATCAACATATGCTTTATCATTTTTTTTAAGTGTGTGTGTGTGTGTGGGGGGGGGGGGGGGGGGGGGGTTGGAAAATCTGCTGATATATGCAGAACACAAAGAAAATGCCACGCAAGAAGAAACCTCCAGTGAGACAAAGCTTTTTGGATTTGGCCTCATAAAGTAGTCGGCAAAAAGTAGTTATTTTGTATGAATGAAGTTCGGAAAGCCTCACTGAATCCAGTACAAAGCCCACACTTGATTGCTAAAGAGTGGTCACCTTTTGCCGCGGCAAACCCGGCTGATGTCACCCTGAAGGAAGTGCTTTGAAGGTGATGGGGGCAGAGGGACATCCTGGCATCACAATACAGTGTTGTGTGCCAGCAGCATCACAAGGACATGACGCTATCCCTGTGAGGAGTGGGCTTCACAATGCATTGTACACTGTGAATATCTTGATGAGGGGTGTCCCATCAAAGTGATGGGGATGCGTTTTTGCAATCAGGGACGGGTAAACAAGTGATTTAGCTCCATATCTCCAGAAATCTTGCAAATGTCACGCTCAGCCTCACGGTGAAAGAGGGAAACTTCTTTATTTTGCAAGTAGAGTGATGCTTTTCACAATTCTGTCCAACAATGCATCTGAGAATAAATCTTATCACACAAGATTGAGAGGTGGTGTGACACTGCCCTCTAGTGTCTTAGAATTAATGGTTCAAAAATACTATTCAAACTGCCTGTAATCCTCATATCATGATCTGTGAAACTGGAATTTTAAATAATTATGTTTGATCAGATCAGTGTGTTTGTGTGTGTGTGTGTGTATGTGTGTGTGTGTGTGTGTGTGTGCATGTGTGTGTGTGTTTGAGAGATGGAAAGAGAGAGAGAGAGGGAGAGAAATACTCACACAGGTGTACACACCTGGTATTTCCTTTGAACTCGGGCTTGAAGATTCCGTGCTCCAGATATCAGCATGAAAGAATCTCCCCACCTGTCATACAGTACAAACAGCAGCAGAGGTGAACAGTCTGTTGCCATCCTTGTGTTGCCTTGGCCCGTGATGGGGGCTCAATCCCTCCCTTATCTTTTTTTAATCAGATCATTGACAACGAGAACAAGTGTTTCATTTGTCTGATTTAGATGAATGGCAGCTCAGCGCAACATGAATACCTGTCCCGTGAGTCATACTGTTGTGAAGACATGGATTAAACTAAGAAATAGCCACAGAGACAAAGTGACGAAACAAATGATAGCAGTGATGTGGTTTTATAAGGCATGTAGATGATGATTTCATGAGAAACCGTTGGCCAACAACAAACTAATTTAATGGATTTTGTTTTATTACATTATTTGGCTTATTTTGTTGGGGGGGGGGCAATTTTATGCTTTACATTATATTATTATTTCTAACAGCTCAAGGTCCTGCATTCAAAAAACTAAATGTCATCTTTTTACATGGATGGATTAATGAAGGGGCCTAGAGGGCACCATCCCAGGGCCCCAAGAGGTCAGGTGGCCCCTGGACCAGAGCCTCTGTATTAAGTGTTAATAATTACTTGAATGTAACATTTGGACATATCACTCCAATAAATGAATAGATAGGTAAACAAACATATATGAATAAACAGATTTTAGAATGATGATGATTATAATTGTCTTATTCTTATCATTATTCTTATCATTATCACTATCATTATTATTATTATCATTAGTCTTTTATTGTTATTTGGTTTTTTTTATGAGAATATGAAAAAAGCTTGGTCATATTATGTTTTGTTATTCATTCATTCATTGATTAATTGACTCACCATATTTATTTATCTGTTCAAGTTTTATGGCAATGAAATAGCTGTTTATGCATCAGAGGTTTCAACTTACTGAACGCCATCAGTTGCCATGAAAATGTAGAAATATCTCCTGCCACAGGGAGGCGCCATTCATCTATCACCGGTCTATATCTTCAAAACAGTCTGACTTTTCTGTCTAGGCTGTTGTGAAAGCAGAGTTTACTCATTGAAAGTAGTTTTAAATTAGGATTTACTTAATGTGTGTATGTTTCAACTTTAAAATTTGATCTATATGCCATATATCCTTTCAATGTGAATGTGTTTTAAGGTTTTGAGTTTTACACGGAGCTTCAAACACAGTCTTTTTTTCTTTCTTTTTTGGACGGGTGATAATCTGATGATGTTGAAAAAACATGCCACATGTTTTGACCAATTTATTTCCCTGAAATCACTTGCAGCTGTAGAGCTGAGCAAAGTCTGTTTCTCCTTACTGCCAGGGAGAGTCATAACAACAGAAATACTGTTGGAAATAGCAATAATACTAATATGCCCATCGTGCAGTGTGGCGTTATGCAGATGAACTCAGTACATGCCTGGGCAGCTTCAGTTTGAATGGGGACGATTGGTACCAGATGTTCATTGGGACGCCGAAGCCAGCCAATAGGGAGCGAGGCCATTTGGTCTGTGGGAGGAGCCAAGTCTCTCTCTCGCTCCGCTGTGCTCGACGGTCATTCTAACAGGTAGTTTAAAAACTAACCAGGTCAACAGCAGCAGCAGCTGCAGCATCAAGTCAGAAACTGACCGAGCGGCGCCCTCTGACCGGGGACGTTTCTTCGACGGCAGTTTTTATTGTTTGTTTCTTGTTTTGTCTTTTGGGGGGGGGGATAATGCCCGGACGCCCCTCTCCAGCATGCTGAGCAGGAAGGGGTCTTGCTTGGGCACGATGAGTGCCGCAGCCGGAGTGGACCGCGGCAGGGTGGGCGAGAGGCTGCAGGCTGCTCTGGCCGGGCTGCAGGAGCTCCATCTGCTGAAGGACAGACAGGGCCACATGGTGAGCTGGGCACTGAGGATGGACCGAGAGGAGCCGGCCACTTCCGTCCACGCCGGTCCGGAGGGCCCCGGTGCGATGGGGGCGGAGGAGCAGCGGCTCGAGGCGACCCTGACAGCCCTGAAGCAACAGCTGGTAGGGGGAATAAACGACACACAACGTAGTAATGTGGAGAGAAAAAAAAAACCCTCTGGCACATTTTCTTTTGTGCAGTAATCTGTGCCTTTATTTGTTTTATTTATCTTTATTTCTCACGACGAGACCAACGCTGGACTCAAGTGGAAAGTTGAGTTAGTCCTCGAGTAAAACCGTCCTCTGCCTTCAGCTGATGCCCATGTGCATTCAGTCTTCAATTATTACCAGACACACTTTCATGCTCTCAGCTGGGGGTGGGAAGTGGGATGGGTGTCATAAATCAAGGTTCACTGCTGGACCAAGGGGACTTTGAGTTGTGGGGGGTGGGCCTCAATCATTAACCACTAATGCCAGGAAATAAAATAAAAGGTATTTTTGTTGTTGTTGCTGTAAATGAATTCCCTGAGTGTTGGAAACAATTGGCTCTGTGGAGTTCTCTGTGAGCAGCTTTTTCCATGAGGGCTGCTGTTTTGAATTAGGTGCTCTGCTTGACTCTCAGCGAAACAGGATGAATGCACTGAAGCGTGCACAGTAAATTGTGTTTCACATTAGACCAAAATACAGCAACAGCAGCTCGGCGAAACCCCATTTTAAAAAACAGACAGACAGATAGATGGATCGATAGATGCATAGATAGATAGATAGATAAATAGTTTATTGGTCCTGTGGGAAATTTAGGAGTCACATGGAAGTCTAGAGGTTGTGACCTTTTTCAATAGGTCACTTTAATGCCCAACTTATTTACTCTCTTGTTTTAAACATTAATTAAGCAGTGCAGTTTTGAGGCAACGGCCCCCAGTCCTCATTTTAAGAAACACTGTAACAGTAAAGGCCCAGCCTTCGCTGCAAAGCAAGGAGTCCTTCATCCCAACCCCCAAGCTTTCTTCCCCTAGTAGTTTACACAATGGCCAGGCCCTCGCTGTGGGGGAGAAATGAGTTACCCACCACTGCTTCTTCCATGCTCCCCCGTGTCCTGCTGGGGTTAATCATCAGCCACAGCTGAGTCGCCTTTGTTTTTCTGATGGCTTTACATTAGAGCATCCTTTATCTGAACAACAGACCTCATCTTGATAAAATTATGACATTTTTAGCAGCAGTTATTCCGGTTCATACACCTGTACAGAAGGTTTCTGGGTAATTGCGTGCATGTGTGTGTGTGCATATAGGTTTATTGCATGACTCCCTCCTCTCCTGATAAAATCTAATTAGGTTTTCCTTTGAGGTTGGCGTTTTGTTGTTTTTCGGGGGTTGCCTAAAATGTTATGCAATGTCTGTTTTACAGTCTCGTCTTCGGAAACAGGATGTAGGCCTGAAGTCTCACTTGCAGCAGCTGGACCAACAGATCAGTGAGCTTAAGCTGGATGTAAGCAAGGCCTCCACGGAGCAGCTGGAGAGTGACAGCAGGCCAAGTTCAGGTGTGTAGGCACACACATTCCCACTGTTTACAAGCAGTAAAGCCTAGGCTCAACCTACGACCACACAGTTTTAAATTCAGAGATAAATACTCATGTGTAATCGTTCTCTCTCCAGGTTTTTATGAGCTCAGCGACGGTGGCTCCTGCTCCCTGTCTAACTCCTGCACCTCCGTGTACAGCGAATGTCTGTCATCTTCCCAGACAAGCCTTCTCCTCCTTCCCCTGAGCCCTGCTAACACCCACATTAGCCCTCCATCACAAGTTGATGTCTTCCGTCGCCGTTCTGCCGACGAGACCACGACCCAGCCCAACCCTCCACGGGCCACAGGCCTCCACCTGGGCAGCAGCAGGATCCGAGCGAGCACTGCAGGCACCGAGCAGGCACGTCCAAGACCCGTGTCAACAGGTAACCACATCTCCCTGTCTCTAATTTAAGATCTTGAGTACAAACCATGCAAAAATGTTGCGCTGCAAATAAACGTGTATTTTGCTGCATAATAAAATGCAATTGTTTTTGTGGAGGTTGATCAGTATTTTTTTTTTTTGCCCACCAGGTGATCTTGATAGGATGATGGCTCAAGGACCAAGCTACTTCAAATCTGGGGATGCAAAGAAACCTTCCATGTACCCAAACCTGAGAACCTCCACAGTGGACCCCAAGTTTCAGAGCAACCTGGTGACCCGCAGTGGCACTGAAGTGTATCATTACCCCAGCCCCTTGCATGCTGTGGCTCTCCAGAGCCCAATATTTTCCAATGGAGGCAATCCAGCCACACCTGGACTCCTACAGGGCCTAGGAATGAATGGTTCTGACACCCTTCAGAGGGCAAAAATGGGCTATGAGACCAAAACCCTGGGCTATATTGACAAGCTCCTCCAGCGAAGCTTGAGCAAAATACAGAGTGACACAGGCACAGAGACTGTATACACACACGGTGACTTCCACAGGAAGCCCACTGAAGTTGTTACTGGGCTTCATGAAGTATCTCAGAAAGAGGTGTGTATGTTGAAGCCTCTTCAAGCTCTGACCCCAAACCTGATCCAACTAGATAGCGACCAGAAGAGACACTGCATGATATACTCCAGCCAAGAACAAGCTGATAACACAAACCACAAACAGTCAGCAAGAAATCAAGAGGTTTCATACCGGTACTCCTATCCTGTTGCCATTCAGGAGTACAGCTCTGATGAGGTCACCACTTCAACCCTCAGGAAGAATGGTAAGCCCCAAGGAGAATATGCAAGTGTAGAGAAAAGCCATTCAGAGAGGAGATGTGGGGATAATGGAAAAGACCAAGAGAGGAAGAGCCATAGACAAAGACCAGTGATGGCCCACAGCTCCAGCACAGAGGAGAGTCAAAGCTTCGAGGTTCATGCTGGTCTCACAGCTTCCCCTGAGTTTGTCCATGCCAAATTCGTCCCAGCTGGATCCCAGAGGGTCAAGGTGAGACAGGCAGACCGTAAAACCAAAGCCGTGAAGCTGAGAAGAAAAGGCAGTGATAAGTCTCGAGCAATGAGGCAGCAACATGGATACTCCTCTGGTGAAAGGACCAAAGAGGCCAGTGGTGTAACCAAGGGGGAACAGAGAAGGCCCGGAAAGGGAAAAGTGACCCAGAAATTTACCACCTGTCACACAGAGGAGCGCAGACAGGGCTCAGGCTCTGACTCCAGCCACTATAGCCCAGGAGTCATGTACACCCATAAGGTCCATCCTAAACCACATCCCATCCCCGCTGTCACAAAGTCCAGCAAAACCCGAAGACTTCAGTGCGTGGAGTATGAGCAGCCTACAGAACAGAGGAAGAGGAGGCAGGGAGCTGCCAAGTGGCAGTCTGAAGTGGAGATGTTCCAGGCCTCATGTGCTCAGCGTCAGAGGTCAAAAGAGCCCCATGCTCAGGCACCAGGGAGCATGCAGATGGTTCGCAGTATGAGTGCCAAGCCAGGCCAGTGGATTGGAACTCCTCGTCCCTTCCAAACCTCCATGTCCTCTAACTCTTTCCTCCATAACCTTAATGCCAGATACCCTGAAGCACCTTTCCGCATGTCTAGCCTCTACCCACCCAGGTGTGAGTCTGAGTATTCAGCTGAATGCGCCTCTCTGTTTCACTCCACCATTGCTGAAAGCACAGAGGGGGAGATGAGTGACAACACCACCAACCGCTTTGGAGATAGCGAGTCCAGCCAGAGCTCTCAGTCCTTCTCAGACTCCGACAGCAGTCTGTCTTTGGACGAGGAGGACCAGGTGGACAGACACGAGGAGGAGGGAGGCCTGGTGTGGGCTGAGGTTGCTCTGGGGCCCACTGCTGCTGGAAGGCCCCTCCAGCAGCTCCCACGCCCCGAGCCATCAGCCTGCCGGATCAAAGCTTCCCGAGCCCTGAAGAAGAAAATTCGTCGGTTCCAGCCTGCCTCCCTGAAGGTCATGACCCTTGTATAGCGACATTCCCCTGGGCTGAAAGAAAACAGTTCAATCTCACCTGGTCTTTTAGCACAGCACACTTAATCATCCCTGAGAAGCAGTCATTAAAGTGGACTGCATTTCTGCACTGATTGCTTTGTTAAAACAATAACAAAATGTAAAGCATTTACGATGTTTGAACCTGAAAATGGTGTACAAAATGGTGCATTGTATAAAAGCATTTCTAACACAATCATTACGCTTACACTTAATTTGTAAATATTTACGTTGCTGTAATGAAAGTTCCCCATGGCGTAAGGCTGCATTTGACAATTGTTTGTACCCGAGAAATAAAGCCAATCTTTTTCCATTTCTTTCGCAGATAATTGTTTTTTTTGCTTTTTATTTTATTTTACTAATTGTAACCTTTGACCATCCACATTTATCTCATTAGAATAAACAGGTATTTAATCTATATTGGGACAGTTTGGAGTTTTTAATGCATCCCACATTCAGACACCTAATAACGATACCACTGAGTATGGTATATTAGCTGTTTGGGCTAAATTCAGCTGTGGTTTTAATAGCACCCAGTGTTTCTTCATCAGTAAGAAAGCAATGCTGGCAACTTCTCTCGTCTGCTAGTGGCTGTTTATCACACACGTTGAAAAAATCTCCACTCCTGCCTTTACAAACGCCCCACTGAGGCAGACCAATTTAGCACAGATAGCAGTAACGGCTCCTTATCTGGCTTCCTGACTCTGCCCAGCTGTTGGTTTAATAAGTTGCGACTTCAACAATCAACCCAGACAGTCGTATTTGATTAGCGGGTGAAACCTGTCAGGCTCAGTAATTTAAATGTAAGTAAACATACTTGCACTCAAGTACTAAAACACACAGTCACACTCCTTCAGTTGCACAAACAGACATTAAGATGATGGCACTGGAAGCTGGGGTTTCTGAGGGGAGACCGGAGGTTTTCTAACACTTGGTGTATGTGGCAAGGGGCACATGGGATTAAGCAGGAATGACAGATGATAAGAGGCTCCTCATTTTCGAGCTGTCATGAGGAGATTAGACAGTAGGCAGCTGCCCAATAATCTAATTTCCAAAATCTGCCTTGGTATCCTTCCATTAAAATTCTTTCAAAGATGGGGTGAGCACAAGGGCACTCATGAAGGTAAGTAGTCGGGTGACTGTCCTTTCAAACATTAGCCCTCACTCCCGTGATCATACCTCATAATATGATTTTTTTCCCATCAGGCAGCCACTGTGACCTTAAAGTAACCAACTAAGGAGCTTATAGATTTGACAAACATTTTCGGCACTTCATCCAATTTTACTTTGAAGTTGTGCTTCCTGCAGATCCACTGACTGTGGAGACCAATATTTTTAAATCTCATGAATCATTTCTTTAGAAAGACTTTCTGTCAAAATCTGCTTTCAAAGAGAAAAAGGAATCTTTCTTTAAATGAAAGTACTCACTAATGGGAATATGTTAATTCAGCAGAATTATTTTCTCTATTCATCAAACACAAGACAGGTCCAAAGGTCAAAAAACCCAATGCACATCAAAGATAGCATTTTAATTCAACAACTAGCCACGATTGAATGAAATTATTAGGATTTGTACATCCAGCTGACCTCTGTCCTCTCCATAGGAGCGACAGCGAGTGGTCGGAGTGGGATTAGTGCTGCTGTTTTCAACCCAGCTCAGAAGGAGCCTCGACAGGCCTCGGACTTGTCTTTGATGTTGAGTATGGCGGGTCTGTGTCGGCTTGACCTTGTGTGCTTGCTGACCTTTCCAGCTGTAGAGCTGGTTCATCTCTGATCTCACCACAATAGAGAGGTCAGGGGCCTTTTTGTACGCTTGCTGTCTATAGCCTTGTCCTTGTGTTTCTCCATGTTCAGCATGTCTGTCATTTACTTGTCCCTTTCAAAATAAAGTTTTTTTTTCTGCAAAATCACTGACTTAACAACTACATAATGTAAAAGAAGATGCTAGTTGAAAATAATTCAGTTAGAGAGTGAAAACTCTGGGGATCAAATATGCAGCAGGCGTACAGATGCACATCTCAGTGATTTATAAGTTCTCCCCATGGATGGCTGACAAGTTATATTGAAAGACTGCAGATGTCGAGAGGGATCTCATTACATAGATTTGGGTTCAAGTGCTCTGACATCATTTGCATGAGAGCACATGTGCAAATGGTCTCATCTAATCAAGATCACAGACTTTCAGATGACGCCACACCGGCTGATAAAGGGTCTTAACTGAAGATTTCTAACCATAACAAAGAAAGAGCCACAATGACTTATTCCCATGACTACAGATGGATGATTACAGTTGAATTGTACCTTTATTTTTAACTTTTACTTATTCCACACTTTGCAAGCAATGATGGTTTAGCCAGAAATATAAAAATAACAGCTAACTGACTTCACACTCACTCCCAGCTTTCCTGGCACGCACTTTCTAAACCAGTCATCAGCAGAGCATGATCGTCAGTGTCCACTGAGATAAAAATAGGTGCAATGGTGTCATGCCAAACTGGGACAGGTAGACACAGAGGTAATGCAGAGATCGCATGCCACTGAGCGGCTTTGGACCGTGATCTTATTACAGATGAGATCAGTGTGCTTCTCTTCTTCTTGACACGCATCGTCTTTCATCTGTTTCATTCATATTTCTGTATGTAGAGGAAATGTTTTAAAAAGCATTGCGAAAATGTATCAAATTCAGCATTGTTCAGAAATTTTAATTTGTGATTTCTGTAAAACAAGAAAAATGTTACAAACAAATGCAAGAGAGAGCAATAAAAGGGAGTAAGAACAATGGGGGTGTGTGCCACAGACAGGTACTAATTAAACTTTGACTTGGTTCACATTAGGTCACAGTTGGAGGAGGGGTTCTCCTCTTACGTGTTCATGAGGTAATCCCACAGCCCAAAACGCACCAGCCCTTCCCAGTCTGTCTCCACACTCAAAAATAGCTAATACTACATCAAGCTGTCTGAGTTTTCTCTTCACAATGATTAACACGTAGCTCTCTTGCAGTGTGTTGTCGTCTCTAATGTTTTTTTGCTGGATTTGTTGCTTCCCCGATGTAAAACTAGAGAGCTGGTGCTGGACTTCGGATATAAAATGCAGGTCTACCTTGTTGACAAGTGGAAGCTCAGAAACGTATTACCACCACGATGAGAGGAGCTTTCCACTCCTACCCATAATGCACCCCTGGACACGCAGAGAAGGTCATGCTTTTCCACGTTACTGTGAGGCGAGAAGGATTATCTTTGGTTGGACATGTTAAATATCCACACAAAATCAGATTTACCAATTAAGACATGTAATGTTGCAGACAGATGCAGTTGTTGGCATATTGGCTGCAAACATGTTGTTTTTTGGACAGAATCATGAATGTGTATTGCAACTTTGTTAGCTGGAAAATATGACAAGGACATGAGTAAGGTCAGCAGCAAGGTCATATGGACTGTATATTCTCCTATACTGATTCTACTGTACAGTACATGTAGATTCTAGACAAAGCTATGACAAACAAACAACAATGTAGTAACTTTGTCTATAGTGAAACAACTGAGGTTCGCCCAGCTCCCCTGCCAGCCCCACGTGGGGGATAGGCTCTACAGTGTGTGAGGTGGCTTCTGTCCCTCCGCTTACTGTACATATGAATGGGGCTGGACCGGAATGCCCAACCTCATGAATGTCAATTGTCTGAGGCCTGAGTTAAGGAGCAGGCTTCTCTGGTTGTGTAGAGGTGGACAATAGAGATAGAGCACAGAGAGATGTGGCGATAGAGCGCGGAGGAAATGAGGCAGGAAGAGATGAACTACCGGAGGACAAGTGTGAAAGATCGGGAGCGATACGGACAGAGCGTGAGGATGACGAAGCCGGAGCAAAAGCCACATGGAGATGCATGATGTTCCGCTCTTTCGTGGCTAAGCTGGCCTCTCCTCAACCACCACCTGCTCCTCTTTAAGCACATCCTGTCATTTAATACCTAATCCCTTCATTCACTGCGGCGTGTTTACTAACCATTGTCTCAACTCCCTTCAAGCTGTGGTCAAGAGGTGGTTCAAAAGTTCGCAGTGTATAAAGAGCGTGCCCTCACAGTAACAGAGGGCATTGTGAGTGCATTTGCCCCTGCCAAGCAATTGTCTGAGGCATCGAGAGTCTCTGGGTCTGAGCTTTTGAGGCCAACATCAGTTACTTTCTGTGAGGACAGATAATTGGACTACACTGCACCTTAACATGCCTTGTATCACCAAAAAATGTTACCTGAGAAAAAGATAGACTTATTTAATTTGATCTATTTTGCTGCGACAGACTGTATGTCACATTATAAAGAATGCAAGATGATTTTTGAAACACTTCTGAAAACCACTTAATATCTCACAACTATACAACCACCAAACCACCTCTCTTAACATGCACATTTTGGGATGTTAAAATGCAGACAATACCAACACTAATGTGTTTATGTTTAATTTGGTCAACTTAATTGTCACTGTGGATCAATTTCGTGAAAGTATTCATCTTCTGGGCATCAATAATGTCTGTACAAAACTTCTTGGTGACATATTTCATGACCAAACCAAATGACTGCCATTGCTAAAGCATCGCTAACATAATATAAGTAATAACTGGTATAAACAAGGTGAAAACAACGGACACACAAGCCATAATATTATACAAATGAGTGGGATCTGAAAAACTAAGAGCAATAATCCAGTAATGCCTGCAAATGTGTAAATTTCTTTTCTTTTTCTTTTTTTTTTCTGCTGAAACATGTTGGTGCTACTTGAGCCTTAAACTTTACAAAAACAGTCCAGTCAATTCTAGCTAGTGCAAGCTTTCGTGCTTGGGTAGGCAAAAATAATTACTCCACAATATCCCTGTGGCTAACTGCGATTTTTTCCCCCCAAAGAGTATAATTTTCAGAGGAGGAAGACATGAGCTCATGGGGAGGAACAGTGGCAAGAGCATTTGTGAAGAAGAATACACGGCGTTTCCCTTTTTATCAGTGCCAGTGTCTGTGTGAGGACGTCCTGGCTGTTTTATGAGCAGGATGTCCTGTGTCAGCTCAGAGGACTGACTCTCCTTTGTCAAGCCCCAGGCTCTTAACAACTAAATTGAACCACCCTGGCCCCACATATCCTCAGAGAGCTGTTACTATCTTGCATTATCTTGCTTCTTTTTTTTTTTTTTCCACTGTGGGGTTTGTGGAGAGGCTCACTAACAAAGGCACCGATTCTCATTATGAACCAAAACAAGCCTCAACTCTTCTGAATTAGTGTGTGTGTGTGTGTGTGTGTGTGTGTGTGTGTGTGTGTGTGTGTGTGTGTGTGTGTGTGTGTGTGTGTTTGTGTGTGTTTGTGTGTTAGGGCGGGGGCGGGGGGCTCTGAATGAGGACATCAAAAGAGCGGCGAGAGTGACAGCTGGTCCTCCTCTTGGTCAGGCCCCCTGATAAGATCAGAGTGACAGGAGAACATGGGACCCAACAGGTACCTCCCTCCTGCTCCAGCACCCTCCTTGCTGCTCCCATATGGCTACTAACAAGTCCCTCACCTACCACCATGTCAATTCCTCTTTGACTCTCTAGTCTCTATTTTGGCCTCCTAAAAGGTGATCAGCAATGTCTACAGCATTTATCTCAGCATGTATTTATGTCTTCTTCCATAAAGCTACATGACCATTTTATCTTTGTTTTCTGGTCTGCTCTTCACGTGTGGCTGCTCTTCTTCTACAAGACGCCATAAATCCGTTGGGAGTGTGTTCACAATGACCACTTGAAAGCGGTGGCTTCCTACAGCTCCATGGCTAATGGACGCTGGTCGTCTAACACCTATAAAAATATTTTAGACTTTGGGAAAAGGATCTCAATTGTCTCTTTTTAGTAGACGTGCTCCTGTTAAAGACGGGCTCAGCTGGCATGTCTGAAAGGATCAATATTGTATTCATTTTATGAGCACGAAACACCCTGTTTGGGCAACCTCACCATTTTATGGCTTTCTCTTTCATTTCCATAATTGATCATGTTTCGCCCTTCTTTGATTGCTTCTACGTGCTGTGGGAAAAACAAGAACAGTGAGGAAATAATCATATAAATTAAAAAGAAGAAAAAAAAATCAAAGCATGGGAGACCATCCAATTAAATTTTATTCAGCAGGGGGGGAAATTGCTTGTTATGGGGGAAACTGCAGCATTTCCTTGGGGTCAGTAGCTTGCTGTCTGGTTTGTTTTGCCTTTGTCTCCCAGGTATAGTTAGTGATTAGCTTGCACACCCCCACCTGAGACAGGTCCCAGCTCGTAGGTGCAGTGGGAAAGATTCAACTGTAAGAAATTATGTATTATAATAAGGCTCTTTCCTCAACACAGTTAGTCTCAAATATATGTATATAGTACAGTGTATGTCCTTTCTGTCCTGTTGTTTTGCATTAGTCTCCATTTTTCGGTATTTCTCAGGGCAAACAAACACGAAACTGAGAAGCAGACAAATGTAATTTCAGCTGGCTCCACTAACACTTTGCAGGACACCCTGAGGTCTTGTCTCTGGACTGAATTGGACAGGCTGGCCCCTTTCTCAGCACGGGGGTCAGGGGTCGTGCAGGGAACAGACAGATCTTGCATGCGCTATCAAGCCTCTGCACCTATGGGAAACACGACGAAGACAGACGAGTTCAAACAGCTGTCACCATCCGACTAACTAGCACCACTTACTTTTATTATAATAGGTGTAAAGGCATGTATTGCTTATAAGGCATAACATGATTCAGAACATAACATTGAAAGTTGTAGCATTCATGCACAGGCATTATCATTATCAGGGGAGGGAGAGTTTACGCCAAAATATTTAGACTTCATGTGTGTCCAGTGTAACTGGATATTTACAGACTGAAGAGGGCAAAAGTTTGAAATGATGCATAGTATTGTCATTTGTGTATATTATACTGATGAATGGGTCTTTGAAACATGACACAAAAGCAACTGAGGGGAGGGCTGGTCTTAACCCTCTCTACTGGGGTATTAGGGAGAGTTTAAGGGGAAGGCTTACAGACATGAAATGGATCTTGTTGTGAGCAGGGGTAGAAGGTATTAAGAAAGAATTTATCAGAGAAAGGCAATGTAAAATACTATTGTTTCATTAATTGTGTTGATTTTAAATGGATTGACAGTGTGTTTTCTCAGCGATACCCAAAGGCAACATATGGCAAGCCTCCCTTTATCTGATCCTGGCTGTTAGCACCACAGCTTCCTGGCATAAATGTGTTAAAGTGGCGGCAACTGAACTTCCCTTTATGGCTCTAAAATAAACATTAACACCTGACAGTGAATGTGCTCTAAGATAAACCCAGATTAGAATTTTGATTTATGTGCTGGTGGCAAAGATGAAGGGACTTCAGAGGGGATCGTGTCACATGCTGGCCATGGCAAACATTTCATCATGTTAACAGCAGAGAAGTGGATAAATCTTTAAGATCTGGGCCGCAGCACTGTGAAAAGTCCCCCCAGAGACCTGGATGATGACATGTGGATGATATGTTTATATGATGTGTACTGTGGCAGTAAATCACCACAGGCCTGCAGTGTAAGGAAGGACGATGGTCTATCTGGGGCCCCATGTGTTTTTAGAGAGTGAAGGGGGCTGGTTTAGGGGTAAACTCTGTCGCTTTGAGAGAGGTTGACCCGGCAGGTTTGACCCGAGAGCTCCTTTGAACAGGACAACCCAGGGTGACACTCAAGGCCATTTGGCTGAGGGATTTGCACATGAAGAACAGAGGATTTTCAGGCTCCAAGAGGAGGACTGCAACTGAGAACCCCCATCTCTTTTTTTCTTCTTTTTGCATGTGTTTTACATTCAAATCAGATCGGGTTGACGTGTATCAAAACATGATTTCCTAGGAGCATGGACGACATGAGTGTTGGGTGTCGACGTGTATCCTGATGACTCTGATGAGGTCAAGTTTGAACATCAAAGCATCCATGACACTATCTAACTTCACTTAACCATATATTCAGTTGGCTTTGATAGGCCTTGGTTATCTACACACTTCACAGAAAATAGAAGTATTGATAGATTTGGTGGCTATATAACAGGTACAGTATATTGGTAGAAAATATACATTATGGTATCGATAAGAGCAGTGCAAAAGGGCGTAAAAGTGCCATAAAACACATTCCGAGACTTTTCTAGTACAAAGTACTGTAAGTGAGAGGCTGACAGCATTTAAAACATGTTACAAACACTCAGACTAAAAGCAGCTACATTTTTCCATCTTAACTGCTAATTTCAACAATATAGGTTTGTGGTTCTCATATGCTAAGGTGCTGAGGTGTTCCTCTTCAAAACAGCAATTATAGTATTTTCCATGGGAAGTCTGCAGAATATGACCTCATTTGGGATTATGTAGTCACGCTACCTCATGGCGCCACTTAACAAATGCCATAATCATTGAATAAATAAGACAAAAGAAGACAGATAGGGTGACAGAGGCTTTCAGAGGCTCCTGTCAGGCTGACAGTCTGACCTCTGAAACCCTCATTTAGTAGAGTTTGACATAACCACACTCCTGGCTCCCAAGCAGATCTATTCTATTGATCAGCGCTGGGTATACTTAAATTGAATCAATGCCCATCCTTTTTCACTACTCTTTGCAATCTGCACCTAAAGCACATCCTCCCTCAGTAAGATCGATGACAGGGAAGACATCCTCTACAGGATGGGCATATGATGTGGATGATGTGGACTTCCTCCTCTCCGGTCAGAGAAGCTCTGAAAGCCATGACTAAAAGGGATGAAAAGAAAGAGAAGGATGAGGTTGGGAGAGAGAGGACCCTGCAAGCTTTGATGCCGGCTCTGTGTGGATCTGGCGTCCAGATGACCTGTGCTTAGAGAGAAGATTAGCCTTGACAGTTGTTTCTGGAGAGACAGGAGCTAATCTAAAGCTGTCTGGAGATCCTCAGCCATACGACATGAAGGCCAGAGCAGGAACGCTGTGTCAAATAACCAACAGAACAGTTCATCTGGCCTTATCTCAAGACTCCAGTGCAAAGATCCATGGGGCAGATTACAGTGTTTACATTTCGTTGAGATTTTTATCCTGACATTCCTGCAGAATTAGGCATGCTGTGAGAGCCAAGAGCGGATTCCTGTCTCAAACAAATTGTGTGTCCCTGCAGCGTGAAGCTTCTTATTCTGGTGTGACAGACAGTGCACAAGATAAAGCTGCATGCTCTTGCACAGAAGGGCACTGCTTGGGCATATCTCAGTGTGTATCCACCTAACAAACACACCAGCTCTCCGGGAGATCCACTATGTGTTGTCATGGCAGTCCTCCAAACACAGTAGGGATGTATTTAGGGGCTTTGTATTTCCTGTGTTTACCAAGCGTCTTGGGCAATCCAGCAGTGAGGCACAGGATGCTTGGTCTCCACATTGGAGTGTTTGGATCCTCTGTGGAGGAACAACACACCCAGAGAGGGTAAGCTAATCACATGTGACAATAGTGTGCAAGGACTGGGCTGTTATGTCACTTTTCCATCGTACTGGCTAGAATGCTAATGACAATCATCCTCCCCACTCTTTCCCTTCTTACCTCAACTATCACATCAGTAGGCAGGACTCAACATTCGGTACATTCTTATGAAGACCTTAGGACATCTCTGTGTGTCATAAGTGGATTTGTCAACCAGGAAAACCAGGCTGTATTTATAGAAGGATCTAAGTAAGGGTCAGAGGAGCCAACTGCAATCTGGCTTGGAAGTGTAAGTGGAATCTCCAGGTGTGAGATCAGTTTCTCCAAACATCGTTCCTTCTCACCAAGCACACATATGCACAAGTAATGGGCTACTGTAAATCCTTAATGTGCCGTTAAGCTTGCTGGACTGGTGGCAGGGGAATAACTGTCATCAATCACCTATTGTATTCATCAGCTCAATTAAGAAGTGATGTGTGCTGGTGTTTAGCATAATGAAAGGGCAAGCCTGTTCCCCTGTTGATGAAAAGATCTTTACTGGTGAGGCTGTTTCTAACACAGAGTCATGTGGTGGCTTTGTTTGCTTTCACTGGAGAAGAAATATTTGTACCTTGTTGAAAACTGTAAAATGTTGGACGTTGTTTGCATCTTGGTATTGTGATGGTATATATTTTTTCTGTGTTAGCATTTTTAACCCCTGACAAAGACAAAAAAGAATCAAGCTGTAGAAAAAAAAGACATCACATGACACTGAACAATTTTAGCAAATAGGTAGCTCAAGGATGACAATGTGGCTCTGTCTGTTGGTAGGTCAATCTGTACAATGGTTGAATGAACACTCCTGTCCTCAGACAATGACATAAGAGATCCCTTGACTTTTCCTCTATAGTGCACTCAGCAGATCAGAGTTTAAACTTGTTCAGTGAAATATTTTAACTTTTGGTAACGGTAGTTACCAGTATGGTACATGAACATTGGAACATTTTGTTCACACATTAATGGTCCCCAGAGGACGAATCCAAGTAATCCCCTGACTTTTAAATCACCATGAGTCCAGCATTTGAACTTTTGAATGGATCTTCGGCAGATTTGGTTCTGAAATTCATGTCATCCTGAGCATGTATTGTAAAAACGTTGGTGATCCCTTAATTTTTCATTTTGCACCATGTTAAAAAGTAAGATTTCTGACCAAATACCGGCAAAATTTATCACATCCCCATCAACCTTATCTGTACTTTGCATTTAGCTAATTAGCAGGCTTTTCTCGTCAGGCATTTGGACACAGGAACTAAAAAGTGAATTGATTTTAATGCAACTCAGATGTAAAGTAAATAGAAAGCATTTTCTAACCCATAAACAGTGTTGTGTAAAAGTCTCAATTCATTACTGATGTTCATGTATTTATTAATAACTATGATCTGAAAATATATGATGACAAGCAATGTCAATGCTCAGCTACAGGAAAATCAAAGAGCAGTCAGCTGACTTTTACTTCATTACACATTCCTAGTGCCCTGCCATTTCTACATAGCAAATCTGACATCACAGCCCCCTGCACAGCCTCATCCTTCATCCCTGGATGAGCCTGTTGTCTAATGAGGGGCTTAGATTCCGACCCATTACTTCACCACTGTCCAGAGCCTGTCTTTCCCATCATGTTGCTTAGCTTTTCTGCTCTCGCCTTCTCTCTACTTTACTGTTCAAAGTGGTCTGAAAGGGGAATCGCTGTGGGAACTCAGTGGAGGGTAAACTCCTTTACAACTTGCATTTAAATACAGCAAACGATGCACCGGGGCATTCAAAACAAAGTCTGTGAGAAAGCCATCATTGCTGCACAGCGTTAATCCTTGAAATTGGAGTCACTTTACTCTCAGAAGTGCCTCGTCATTATAAAGTGTATGAGTATCGTTCAGTCTTTATAGCGTGCTGCGAGAGTGGATCGCACTTTATTTGCCTCAGGCCACACCATAATACCACTGAACTGGCAGAAGTCCTGATTTAACTTGATTTGCTGTCTGTGCAGGAATCGGAGAAGCAGTAACCACTGTGTTTCAATATAATCCTTAAAATAAACGGAAAAGGGAAATTTATATTTTCATCACAGTGTAAATGAATCAAATGGATAAATTCACATACTAAGTGGAAAATCTGCAGATCCCATAATTGGACTGGTTGTCATCTTTTGTGCACCCACTTTAGAGACACATTTGTAAAGCAGTTTAAAGTATCTAAGTATCTAAGTTCACAATAAATATGATGCATTGAAACAACCAAAATATTACTTTAGAAAGCTTTTTAATTTTAATCACAGACATTCTATTGACGCTTTATAGTTAGGAATTTTCAATGTTAGAATTCCCTTACCTGTACTTTTCAATATTGCACAATTTCACACGTCTCATTAAAATGATAACAGGGAAATGAAAGCAATCAGCCTGTGATATTCTAATGATAACGTTAAGGTAACAGGTCTCACACACAGGGGATCAACATGGAATTATGTCCAAAATGCTGTCATAACTGGGGGGAATAGAATCAATGAGCACAATCATCCAAGCTAAATTCACTGAAAATACCTTTAAAGCAAAATCAGACCCACTGATCAATGCACTTCACACAGGTCAGAGAGAGTGTGCCATGCTCTGAGTGGACGGTGGTAAAACGAGTTCCTCTTTGCACGCAAACACAAGTTCCTCTTGACACACAAACACAACATGTCTGAATGAGTTTTGGTGTGAGGCTTCAACCTCACGGTGTGAGGTGCTTTTTTCATCTAACACCCTTTCACCAAATGTCAATTGGCAAATAAGCCCAGCCCGCCCCCTGAGAAGGGCCCTGATTAGGCTTACTATTCTCTTTGTGAAAAACGGGAGGCAAGAAGACGCTAAATGTAGGCAAATAAAGAATTATAGACCTTTAAATGGTTGCCACCTTACACAATACTAATCATGTAAAATCCTGCAGACACACAGATGCAGATGAAGACACACAAATACACAAGGCAAACACACAACCACTATCTGCATGACAGCTGTCTTATTTATGGTTTACTTTTGGCACAAAAACACAGACTTTAAGTGCTTGAAATGTTATCATCAAGGGATCACAATATGAATGGGGAAAAAAAGGTAGGGGGAAACACACCAACATATGATCTGCAGGAACAAAAGATCTTCATCTCTGACACGAGAAAGACACAATGTGACCAACGAGCCTCCCCACAAGCCTCTAGTAAATGGACAGCATTCTTTCGTTGGCCTTTAAACCTTCGCTGCTGCAGGCCATTTCTGCTACTCCAGGACTTCTTTTGTTACGGTGTGGTCATCGACAATGACTTGGGTGTGTGTGTACAGTCTGCAGCTGAACGCTCCCCTGATTCTTGTTTTGCCATCTGAACAGCCCTGAACGACACACCCCACCTTGCCGGTGCTCTCTCAGGGAAGGCAGGAGACATCGGTGAGTGAGAAATCCATGACATCCACCAGGCTCGACTGCCAAAGGACAATTGAACACAAACAGAAACCATATAGCATATATCATTCATGACAGCTTTCTGAAAAAATATTGTTCTCTATTTGTGTGTGTAAAGCTTTTTAAAGAGACTGAGTTGCACAAACAAAATCTAAAAGTTTTATATTATAACTGAAACAGTTCATTGTCACAGAATTTTTAAAAATCTATGATTACTTTTTTGCACAATGCAATTAATACAAATCCAAATAAAAATTCCTCTGTGCACTACCTCAGGTTTTAATTCAGCTTCTTGACAAGCAATGACCCAATTACCTCTACTTAACATGTTCATATAGGACAGCCAGTCACTGGGTTCAACCCCACAGGTGTCCAGAGTGCAAGCCCAGAAACATCAAAAGACATCTTTTATGATTCTTTTTATGGTCTACTCGCTTTGCCTATTCTGTTTGCCCATCATGTCTTTCTCAATGCCAAATGAAGCATCTGCTAAGAAGAACTGCCAGCTATATAGACATGTGGCCTTTGGTTTCACGAAGTTAAAAATAAATGTGTTGTATGGTGTAGCATTTTCATTCTCCTTATCCCCTCTGCCATTCAAAATGTAGAGAATATTCAATATCCCTGTTTTAGGACACTTAAATGATTTATTGTAGGAAAATAATTTTAAGACACTTGGCACCCATGAAGAGCTATGAGAACTAGTATTTTGTAAAATGGACAATTTTGAACAGATTATTTGCAAAACTACCCTTTAAATGCGTACAGTGTACTTGTGTGGTATCAAATTAACAAATCCCAAATTTAATGTGAGTATTTTTTACTGAATATATATGATCCTCAACATAAACATGAAAGACATGTTACACAAACATGGCATGTTCATGACACACAACATAAATAGTTGTTTATGCGCTACGTATGATTTTTATGTTGAGAGTTTTGTTCATGCAGGGTGATGGGTGTTATTTAAACCAACCACTGCATCAGGTGCAATTACTGATTAGTTCCTCCTGTTCTCGGCCGACAGTACACTAATCGGTGTACTAATGAGTTTGGCTGGGGGGTAAACCTGTAGACTCATGTTCTTACTTGGCATATGGCCCCTCGTCCGTGCTCCAGACAGTAATGAATAGCCACTTTAACAGGCTGACTGAGCTAACCACCAGAATAACAATGCACATCCGATTCTTTACAGCATCTCATTTGTGCCCAAGGCCCAGGCCATGCTGTCCATCCAGAATCCGCACCTCCGGTCTATCTGCACACTCTGGGGGCACTGCCTTCCCCCTGCTGCGTCCACTTCTTGTGCTGTGTTCCTGGAAGACTGCAAAGGAGTAATCAATGAGTCATGTGTCCTGATTACAACCAACTCCCTATGGGGCATCTTCAAAGAGTTCAAGAGGAGATGGGGAGAGCAGCACTGCCCTCCATGGGGTAATTACAAGTTGGGGGCTCTCCCCTCTCTGTGCAGAGACAGGCTTAAAGACAGAACAGCTAACAATTCATTCGGTCCTGTTAGCGCAGTGGGAGGCTCTTCACGACCTCTGATTACTGGTGGTGCATGCCATCCAAAATTATACAAATCCACCCTTGTGCACACGCAAAGACACAAGCTGTACTAGTGTGTTTGCTGACGGACAGTAACAGATGAGGAGAACAAGAGAAACTGAAGAGAAAGACAAGGACACATTTTTAGGTTTGGTGCAGCTGAGTACACGCCTGTCTCTCTCCCAGGAAAACAAGCAGAGTGTTTGAGTGTTCATGAATTAAAAGGGCCATAAAACTAGACAAATACACTTAAGCACTGTCTGGCTGCCTTTAGGCCTTCTCTGTGTCTCCATTACTCCCTCTTATGGCCTGTCCATTATGCAAGCATGTCCCTTTCATTTCTTAAAGCTGAAATTCAAGTCCCGAATCACGTGGATTGTTATTTTGTTTTGTTACAGCCAAATATGCTGTTACAGGTCTGAGCAGAAACCAGCGGAGCCTCTGCCAAACATCGACTTCATAATATTATGTGTGTTAACAGAATTTTCTTTCCCAATTTCATGTGACGGCTGTCCTTTTGTGTCAACACTGCAAATGCAATACAATAGTGGTAATTACTGTTATTACAGTTTGATCAGCAGCTGCATAACTGAATCCAATGTTATGCATGTGTTGTCTATTTAGATGTGATCCTTTATCATTATGACTGTGAAAGATGGTTAATTCGTGGTTAAAATGATGACTCTGTGGAAAGTTTAGCAGGAGTGGTGGTGTGGAGACTGTGTGGCTGAGGATGTCTTTGGGTTAAGACTCCAGTAAGCCCCGTCTGCATGGTAGCAAACAGAGGGGTGATCAGAGACAAAACAGTCATTAGCTTCCTGTAATGAGAGAGAATAATAATACAGCAGCAGCAGTGTGTGTGTGTGTGTGTGTGTGTGTGTGTGTGTGTGTGTGTGTGTGTGCGCGCGTGTATATTGCATGTAACCTGTATTATGGGTGTAAGTCAGGGGATTCCCACACAGGTCCTGTATGTCCTCTGAATGTCACAACTTGAAAACAAAAATAAATAAGAAATCAGGCATCCATAATGTTGGTGCTGCCTACATTAGCAGCAATATAACTTATTCTGCTGTGTTCATGTTCATCATGTCAAGCACACAAAAAACTAGATATTGATAATAACGCTAACTCTAATTTCTTAATTTACCACAATAGTATAAATATAACACATTAATTTAAATACGTGATATATATTACAATAAATATAAGAGTAAAATATTTCTGTCTTTGGGCATATCTATTTACTGTGGTGACTGCAAGTCACTTTTAACAAGCAAGAAAATGTATTATCTACTACTGCCATCTTGTGGACAAAACGTAAATAAGCAACTCACAATAAGTGCATTCAACCATGAAGATATTACCCAAAAAGTGCAAGAATCAAGAGTGAGACTGTGCATAAATATTTATCAAACAGGCACAAAACTGCTCCATTAAAAAACAAACATATTTAGCAACCTGTAACACATAAAACACTGTAGTGAGCCTCCTGCAAATGCATTTAAAATATGCAAGAATACATATCAATATAACAATATTACAGGGAAAAGCGAACAATATATAATTCATATTATTATAATATATAAATAATCATTTACAAAATATAGATATCCCACTCGGTATTTTTGGCTGCTTGTGGGAACATAATGTATTTAACTAGAAAACAGAGAAAAAGGATAAATTAATAAATATAATAGTGTAAAACCTATTTTTTTCCGTCCGAGCTGCTCTTCGTTTGTCTAAACATAATCAGCTTCTTTGGCACTGTTCACACAGATTCTTTATATTAGATTGGATAAAGCTCCAAATTTAAAGCCATATATTGATGGGAATTATATATATAGTTTTTTAAAGTATATTAACAATGACATTCACGAATAGCTTGAACAGGGATCAGATGGAAACCATACTACAGATTAACAGAATCAAATTCACGGTGTGTCATAGTGACAGTAATACCAGTCTGCGTCTTTACTCGTTGACAGTTTCCATGATGTCAGCCGCTAAAAGCTCAATCTTGGAAATGTCACAACAACTATTAGATATCAGTCTTTGGAGAAGAAGCACTCTCTCCCGCTCCCTGAAGGGCACAACACTGTCTTTTGACTTGTCTGGCGGTCAGTGAACGCAGCATCACACCCTCATTCTTCCCCAACATCCGGGATCTTTGGAGCTAGCCAGCGTGTGGAAACTGGGTGAGGAGGGCAGCGGAGAGCGGCAGGAAGGCGGATTGATGACAGCTGTCAGTGAGGACAAAAACATTACCAATCTCCGAAGGGAAGCCGAATGGATCTCCCCTGAACGTCCAGGATAAAAGGGACAACGCCTGGGCTGCGTCGCGGGTGGTTGAAAGGTGTCGCGGAGGTACGGTTATATATTTTTGGGATGGGACGAGGATCAGTGCCAGTTTGCCCTGGCTGTCTCTCGGTAGAGCCGAGATTAGCCGCGATTGCTATCCAAGCTAAATACACAGCTAAAGCGGTTCAGCTAGCCTCGGTTCCCCGGGGGTCGTCTTCGGTGCCGGGGGAGCTCATTGCGGTGGGGGAGGACATGTCCGCATAGTTGTGGTTGTTGAACAGCGTTAGCTCCGGTGGAAGCGCAGTGAGAGCGGCGTCTGAACGGAAACATTTTCAAATAGGAATGTCGGGAGGACGGCATGCTAGTTAGCATGTCTGCCTAGCGCCCCGGGAGCTGGCTAACCGGAGTCAACTTTAACGCTAGTAAAATTAGCTCGCTAACGCTAACCGGACAGCACACTGATATACATTTAGCCGCAACATAGTGGCGGTGACTATCCCATTTGCTCCGCGCGCACACAAGAGGGACAGACAGCGTTGCGAGCTTTGTGCGCGAGTGGAAAAGTTGATGTCACAGTGACTTGGTGGTAGTTGGAGGCTGGTTGGTTCACGTCAGCTAACAATACATTTCTCATTCTGCTGTCATTCGATCAGCAACTGTCCGGGTTCACTGGGGTCCTAGCCGGTGGTCAGTCTGTTGATTATACATTTCTACGGGGCGGGGGGGGGGGGGGGGTTTAGATCATCGGACGTTTTTAAAGTGGCGCTCGTTTCTTCGCTCGGCTCGTCTGACTCAGCCGGGTCCCAAACTAGGCGTTTTCCCCACTGACTGTACCAGTCAACGACGGTGAGGATTTTGTCTGCGATCTGTTCTAACCTTTGCCGTCTGGACGTTCACCAGACACGTGTCGTCATGTTGACGATGATGAGGAGTGATTCCATACCAGCTGTTAACGCGAAGCCCACTCAGCGAGCAGTCGTGGATTCAGATCAGTTTCAGATGTTTCAAGTTATTGTTGTCATCCTCCCGTACACCTCAGCAGCTCTCCTTCACTGGAATGCTATTTTAGAAATGTTGATTTACAATGTTGTGCAGGTCCTGCATGTCACATTGGAAGCTGGTTCATGTCAGCCACAACTGTTTATCCAAAGCCCTTGTAGGTGCCATACATGAGTGACTGTCTGTTTTTGCAGGAATGGAAGTAAGAGATAGGGAGTGTATGGGTTGTTGGGGAGATTAGAGTGCATGGAACCATACACAGTGAAACACAGTCCTAATGCTTCGGTCAGATTATTCCAGCACTTTGTTTTGTTTGCAGCCCTGTTTTAAGTTTCTTTTGCCTCTATTTTCCCACTAGGCGTTCACATACAGCCGTTTTCTGGACTTCTACATCATTGGTGGAACAGCGGTCGCAGAGGCAACATGGGGACACAAGGCTCTGGTAGAAAGCGTGCCCCCTTGAAAGATCGGTTCTCCGCAGAGGACGAGGCCTTGAGTAGCATTGCTCGAGAGGTAAGTTCATGCCTGATCACACACACGCCCTATTGGAGAATACGGGGAAAAGCTTGGGCTATATTCTCCCTGCAGTGATCCATTCATGCATTGCTGAATCAATGCTGATGTGATTTTATCCAGCTTAGCTTTTCTTGTTTATCCTCTAGATAATGGGCTCGAAGATGGATTTGTCGACCTGTGATTTTGTTAATTTTGGCAGCAGCACCATCATCATATTTTTAAGTTGAAACCATTATCAGCTGTAATATGATAATATGATCTGATACTGCACCATGGTCAAAAGAGAGGCCTTTTAAACTAAGACATATTGATGAACTGTTTTACCAAAGCCTGTCTATCTTCTATCAATAACCTTTATTGTATCAATATAATAATGCTAACAAAAGAAACTACATTGATCATCTTCCAAGCGTTGTGCCTTTCAATTGTGTGCATTCTTTTTCAGTATTAAAATCATATATAAAGTGGACTTTATTAAAAGTCCAAATCAGATATTATCAATATTTACTTAGCCCCTTAACAGTTGGGCAGTTAAGCGTATGCTGTAAACATTATGAAATGATTCAACTATTATCTCTCAAACACCAGTAGATCTTGATGATGTTTCAATATTGTCATAATGATATTCTGATCATACTGAGAAAAGGGGCATACATATTGAAAAGCAGGTTACAGAGTAGAATTAAGCAGTTGTTGCGATGACGGAGCAAAACTTCAACCGTGTTGCAGGTTTTGGATTCATGTTGTTGCTTTTTTCAACTCAAGATAGATTGTTAACCACCCTTTCAAAACTGAAATATAAGTGCACAAATAAAATCAGCCTACCTTAGTTAAATTTGGCAATATTGGTGGTAGATTCAGATTTTTATTGCAGAGTCTGATAAATCGGATGTCTTGTCATATCTCAGACTTAACCTTCTTCCAAAACACTGATTTACACCTAGTCAACCTAGAGGCAGGACAGTATTCTCAATCTGTTACACAACCAATTATTTTGATTTGAAGTGTGATGGTCAAAGTTGTGTCAGGAAATGGGGCGACACAAAACATACACTTAAATGTGGATATTCAGGTTTTGCTAGTTGGCGTTTCAGCCCAGGCGAGAGAGACAGCTGGTGTGGACCACAGAGATTGACTTGAGTGTTTTTGTTTGGGGGGGAAAAACAGGCAGAGTAGAGAAGCTGCCTGGCCTGTAACAACTTGCCATGGGATTATTCCATTTTGTTCCACAGCAGCGCTGCCATTCCTTTCCCTTTTTTTTCAGAATGGGGTGGCTAAAAGTACCATGTGCAAAGAGTTTAAGGGTGTTTGGTAGGCATAGTTAATATAGCCAGATTGTCTGCAGATTTTCTGGTTTCTGATCAAGTCAAACGATTTCCTGCTTTCACAGGTGAAGCTTTTCATTCATATTTGCCTTGGCACACTTAAAGAATACTTCATCTGTACTGTTTGAAAGCGTGCCTCATTCTCGGGCACTAAGCACAAGGCTCCATTTGCTCTCTTTATAGTCATGCTGGCCGATCATAGAAACATGAGTCATCTGACCCTCCCAGTAAGGTTCTACATCTGAATCTCTTTATAGAGCTAACTACAGATTAGATTAACTGTGTAGGGAGTTTGGAGTCGAACTTGTTATGCATCACCACCCTACTAGAAAAATCTTTGAATCACTGCAGCTTCTGCTTCTTGGTGTCTGTGCCTGGCTGGTTACGAAAAGTTACAGCCTGCCTGTCTGTGCTTGGCCCGGATCACTGCTGAGAGTGACTGTGAATTTGAGCCTGCACCGTCACCAGACTCCCACATTACTGGGCGGCCATTCCTTTTGAATACCAGTAGCTTGCCTACAAATCTGACAGTGTTTGAATCAGATGATCATCTCATACCCGTTGTGCATCAGATTAGGATCTAAGGGAGCTAATGGTGCTCGAACAAGGCAATCATTGACTTTTGTTAGTGTGCAGGGGGGTGTGTATTTGTGTGGTAACTGTAGTTCATAGTCCATATGATTTTTATTTGTGATTTCAACAAGTCACTATTACAATGGAAAGTGTCAACACTCTCTTTATGATGTTCAGGCTGCAGAGAAAAAGCGAATAATGAAGTTTGTTAGTAACTGGAAAAGTACTCTCTGTTTTGAACTTAATACCCCAATACTGTAAGCCTTTTAACAGTCGTATTTTATTGTACAACAACATTTAAATTTTATGACTTGTTTAAAGTATCAAATGAAACACCAAGCAACTGACATTTTCAGGGATTTGTCTGATATGATTTTAATGTGTGTGATAGGCTCTAAGGTCTGTCCCTGAAAAAACATATCAGTTTTTTTGCATCTAAACAAATGTAGCATGTTTAAGGAGCTATATTATAGTTAGTTGTCAGGAGTTATTATGGAAAAAAAATATCTTTATTTACAATTTTTTTCAGGAATTTAAAATATTCCACTCACGGCAGCATTTTACAGAATTATCTGGACCTCCCTGTTAACATACCCATACTTATCTTATTTCTTACAAATAAAGCTGGAGATGCCTTATGGTGCTTACTACTTATACATTTGTACACTCGAGTTCTATTTCAATTTAAGTATTGGAATATCATTGATTATTGATGAAATTTGAAGTATTTTTTCCAATTTCATAGAGCCCAGATGTTTTAAATTTGCTACTTCAGTCTGACAAACAGCCCATAACCCCAAATATAACAATTTTCATATACTTTGGAGCTCTGTCGTTCTCCCTGACTCTCTCGAGTGCTGCAGGTGATCTCATGGTGGATTGCTGGACTCCTATTTGCCCACAGTGCTGGAGGTGTGTTTGATGGCGGCCCGCTCCGGTTACTCTCCCAGCCCCTCGATGTGGCTGTCGCAGAGCTTGGGGCCAGATGGGCCAGTCTATAGATAGGACAGAGACAGAGAGCTCAGCTGTGCTGCTGTGCAGAGCAGGTCACACTGTCAGACAGCTCAACAGGTGCAGTCCACAGAGCCAGCCGTCTCTCCTGCTCTCTCGTTTGCATGCTTCCCTCATACATTCACAGCTTAACTTCCTTTTGCACCTTGTGCAAAGCATGTTTCATTCCATGACCCATCAGTTAGACTCCAATATCGCTCAGAGTAGCCATAGGCAATAGTTACAAAGGGTCCCACATGGCATGTATAAACCAATAACTATTAGTGATGATGAAATGAAAACAGATGTGTATTGGCTGTACAATATATGTGATAGTCATTATTGTAGCTTACGTCAACTTCCTCCAGACTGTGTCATCCAGGGTCTTGATTTTGACTAGTTGCCTCTCTTGGGCTGTCACTGTAAAACAAGATGGTAATTATACTCCTGTCAACTCAAACTATAGTTTGTCCAACTGAATACAGTCTTTTTTCCTCCTACTGTTAAAATCTACCTCAGTCCTCTATCAAAAGGGTATTTTTCTGATTTATTACAGATTTTGATATTAACTAGATTTTTCACACAACACAAGATGTACAGGTAAAACATGTTTTTAATTTGGATGGTTGTTCAGCATCGCTACAGAACAGTTTGGATTCACTCAAAGCCTTTTATTGAAACAGGACCAGCCTACACTCACGGGCCTTCTTTTCTGGCAGTGCAGATAAGAAATTGCTGGAATGCTGACAGTGTTTGTCTGCAGAGAGATACTGTACACAGCATGCACAGTATTTATGGACTGTCTTTTAGTCAGAGATAAAGGGCTGGGCTTCGTGAGCAAGTGTGCCATTCTTTGGCAATGTTCAGTTTTCAAGCATGTATAGTATGTAATTAGTAATATGGACGTAATGGAAGGAACGGCTACGTGCGTGCGTGCGTGCGTGCGTGCGTGCGTGCGTGCGTGCGTGCGTGCGTGCGTGCGTGTCCTCGGGTCTGTGTAGGGGCTCGCTTAAATTAGCCCCCTCTGCTGAGGTACTCTGTAAAATTAGCTCCTGTCTATATTCTGGCAAATTGTATGATGACTCTTCTCACTTTTCCGGCCATAGGGAAGTCGATTGTCTTTCTTCTTTTTTATGAAAGTATTTTACACCGTAAGCAAACAGTTTTTCGTGTATCAAACACCAGTGATGATTCAACTCTGTGGTCATTTTGGAGGCTGCCTTTTGTCCCCTCCATTCATTTCAATAAAGGGTTGGCTAAATTACAGAGGCAGCTCTCAGAATAGTATTATGAGAATACTATTATTACATGCTCCAAAATGACCATAAAGTTGAAACAGTTTGAGCAAAAAGAGAGCATAGAATTAATACATTTTCTGATGCTGCGCAGTTTAATTATTATTTTTAATATCTGAATAATAAACCACACCTTGCAGCACTACTGCAAAGTCGTCATCATCATCAAAAGGATTTTTCCAACTTGGTTCCAGCTATTGGGAGAAGCTCGGCTCTTATAGGCCTTGACGGTGACACGTCAAAGAAATTAAATCAAGGCAAACATTTTCCAATGTCTCTTTTCTCATACGTAAAGTCAATGCCCAAATTATATGTCGTAGTGTGATTTTTTTCTTTTATTAGTTCTTCTTTGCCATCCTCTACCAGTTTCCATTTTTGGCTGACAAGTGTGTTCATGTGTTTCACAGGCGGAGGCGAGGCTGGCAGCGAAGAGGGCGGCTCGGGCGGAGGCCAGGGACATTCGAATGAGGGAACTTGAACGGCAGCAGAAAGAGGTACACGACACAAAATGGACTTGACTGAAAAAGATGCAATGTGAGCAATATTCAACATAGCATGTTGTGTAATGCTGTCAACACAGATCAACTGTAGAACGAACATCCTCTGTTATTTTATTTTTTTTAAATGGCAAGTTACTACAATAACTGACTATTTTTACAAGCTGCTCATCTGCATCCATAGTCACTGGTGTGGAGGAGCTGCTTGGCTCTAAGTCTTGAAAGAAACTTTTAGATTTTTCTGACTCATATACAAAACCGTACCCACAGAAAGAAACAAAAAGTGCTGCATGTCCACAGATATCCATGGACCAAGGTTTCTATTCTTGTTGTGAATGTCACCCAGTTTTGACATCTTCATAGTTTTGAGTGAAATATGATGTTTTTTCCTGGCACTTCCTCCCTCTGTCCAGCATTCTTACCACTCATCTGGCAGTGGCAACAGAAAATGGGGTCAGATCCACCAGTGGATGGTAGGGGCGAGCAAGAGTGTGCCGCATCCTCCAAGTCCACTAACAGCCTGTGTGTGTGTGTGTGTGTGTGTGTGTGTGTGTGTGTGTGTGTGTGTGTGTGTGTGTGTGTGTGTGTGTGTGTGTGTGTGTGTGTGTGTGTGTGTGTGTGTGTGTGTGTGTGTGTGTGTGTGTGTGTGTGTGTGTGTGTGTGTGTGTGTGTGTGTGTGTGTGTGTGTGTGTGTGTGTGTGTGAACACCAGTCAACCCTGACCGTTAAGCTACACTTGACTCCCAGACTACACTGTACCTCACTGCGGAAATATGCCTCAGCAGTGTTCGGAGACACCCCTAATCTGTGACTGTGTGTATCTGTAGACTAGGCTCTGGCCTTTGACTTTATTTAGAGTTGCTGAGTCTGCATGCGAAAGGGTGGTTTGGAAGTTTAGCTATTCTCCTCCGACCGCAAGCTACCTCAGGAATGGTAGATGGTTTCGAATGTTAATGAACCGGTTTTGCATGGATTTAATCCTCAAGTTAAGTAGTGTGTGCACGGTTATGTAACCTTTTTTAAAAGAGCAAATGAGAGAAAAACATGCAATATATTAGCTGTCCTTGTTTATCATTAATCTGGCTGCTGTGCTGAAAGAGAGTAACATTTGCGAATATCCATGATACCCATTTAGGAACATGATGACAGAAGTTGTGTAGCATGGTTTGGGCTTCACATAGCAACTGTTACGCATTGCAGTGACATTATTCACCCCTTCTGATTGAGCCTCTCTGCTTTCACTCTATAATTCTTCCCAACTGTCCTCTTTGACTCCAGGCTGACGCAGAAAAAGCCAGAACCTCAAGTAGTAGTAGGTCGAGCAGTCGTCAACGCCGGGTCTGTATCTCCCTCACACACTTCCTCTTTGTCTGCCAGTATTTCCTCTTCTTCTTTCTCCCATAATCCCGCAGTTAATCTGTCATCACCCATGTCCCTCTCTGTCTGCTTTTCTGCTGTGACTCCATGTTTCCACATTAACAGGGGCTGGATGATGATGTCATGTCAGTCCGCAGCTACAGGGTGCGTACATAATACAGCCCTGCCTGTTTTATTAAGACTGTGTTCTCATAGGGGCACAGTGAAGTATGGAAGCCATTATTCTTGTTCAGGACTGTAATACTTTTGGATTATGTTTTTTTTTTATATTGTCATATCGTACTTTACTTATTCCAGAGAAAATTAACCTTAAAGTTTGCCTTTTTCTGTTTGTTCTTTTACCTTGAAGTCAACTTCATCAGCAATACGTGACTTGGGTTCTAGTAAAAGTCGGTCCAGTCCTCGTAGAAAAGATGCCCTGGTGCGTTATGTGTGCGCATGTGTGTGAAATTATAATGTTCTGTTATATTTGTGTGCAGTTTGGCAACAGGTTGAATACCTTGATTCTCAGCATGAGTTGAGCTTCTGATAACCTTATTGTGCTAAGCAGAAATAACTTGCATTACAAAGTGTGTTTTATATAGCAGTCAAAGATTTCAGATTTTCTTGAAGCGTCCTCCTTCCTTCCACATATCTACTCTCCCCGTGCTGTAGTTCTGCCCTTCTCATATTGAGAGATACTGCAAAGGATTGAGGCAACTGTTTTCCACATCAAATTTCTTATATCTTTTATCATTCTTGACGGGTTTTTTGTGATTCTGTTGGACTGACGCGGAAATTAAATATATAATTTGTTGTTGTTTTGTAAATTTGTACCCTGTCAAGACCTTAGGGGCCATTATCAGCTAGAGTTGATTGAAAGAAAATCACCATCAAACAGCAGTAAACACGCAGAAAGGCGTTGCTTGCTGCAGCTGTTTTCAACTGTATTCTACAGAGAGTAGAAGTGCCAATAGACTGCCTTTGTACCCGCTGATACAACTTTAGGTTGACTCTGCATGTTCAACAGCATATTTTCTTTTCTTAACTTCTGTTACACAGTCATTGTAATGTAAGATACAATGACAGAATATTTTGTTCCCTCGGTGTGGCCTTGGCTGGGTGTGGAAAAATAAATGGTTTGCTTTGTCAGTTGCTGTGTTTGATTACTCAACCTACTGAACAACAAAACTAGTGTTGGTGAGACAGAAGAAAAATGTTTATCCGAGCACAGATCTAAGACGTAGTGGAAGCCACCATGCTTCTCTGCTAATTTGTGTGACTCCTCTTCTCTCTTCAGTCTGACAGCCTCTACACTAGCTCTGCCCTCAAGAGTTCCCGCTCCACTGTACGTACATGTATCCTAGTCATCCTGGTGTGTACTATGCCTTTCTTCTTGTCCTTTTTTTTAATTTTGAGGTTTTTCTTTTTTCTGGGCTGAACAGAGTTCTGTGTACAATGACCTTCATGGCAATAAAAAGGCTTCATCCAGCTCTTCGAGGAAGGATCTGCTGGTCAGTGGTACCCTGTTAGTCTGTTAGTGTCTCTGCTTCAGCCTCAAGCATGGAGGCAGTGAAGACTGATGATAGTGGCTTGTGGTGACGATTTACTGTACTGTACAACCTCACCCGTGATAAAAATGTATTACAGTTTCAAGTGTCACGTAGATGTGAGCCATGTTGAATCGGGTCTGAAAAGGATGTTGGTCTGAAACTTGAAAATTCACTATGTCGGTGTGTGTTTGAGGTCCAATGTCACTGCTCTTCCAGACTGGTCTGTACCATGATCAAAGGAACTACACGAGCTTAACGAAGAGCAAACCTCCGCCGTCCACTTCCACCTATCAGCCTCCGTCCTCCACTTCCGCCTACCAGCCTCGGGTCAGTCTTCCTCTGAGTGCTGCCTGTCCAACTACTCGCCTTTTTATACGGTGGTTAAAGGACACCCAGTAAAACTCCACACTAGTTGTAACAGCAGCACACTGTTATCTGCAGAGTCTAGTTTATTGGACATTTATATTCTTATATAACTGCAATAAGGGCTATTGTTTGTATATTGTTAAAGTATCAAAGAGAAAAGAGAAACATGCCAATTATAGATAATCTGTCCTATTTATGTTATAGTAAGCCAAAACTTGACTGTAAATGACTTGCTGACTTACAAAGTGGTGCTCTAACCAGTATTAGAACAGTGGACAGGGAATATTGTTACCTCACCTCACCTGACTTCCACACTCCAACACTTTCAGCTGAAGGCTCTGAATGCTTCAGGATCAGCAAAAACTTTCATCCTGTTTCCACTCGCTGCAGCTGTTGAATCTCTCTCCACCTCACATTCCCACTACAGCACTTCTCTGTCCTCTAAATTGACCTTTCCTGCTCCCCTCCCATTCGACAGGCCACCGCTTCCTCGTCCTCCACCGCTGGTACGGGGCTGTCCCGCAGCCACAGCATGGTCAGTTTCTGTCCACTGGCTGGCCAGCATCTCCCTGCATGCCTCTAGTTACCTTCAGAAGCAGACCTTTACCCTCTCTTGTGGCCACATGCATCTAATAGGATGCCCAGCCACTTATATTTAGCCTTTGGCAGTGACCAGAAATGTGTGCTTCAGTTAGATAAGGAAGGAGTTTGTGTGAAGCTAAGGGGTTTTGTTGAAAAACACTGAAACAAACTATGATAGTTGGAAATGGTCTTTCTGTTTATTGCATGTTGCAAAGAAATCCTTCCAACGCAGCCTCCTTAGACGGTGCGTCAAAGATTTATGTTCCCTCTCATGTTTTGCTGAGTCCTGCGTTGTCTCCCACGTGTGCCCCCAGGCCTCTATTTATGATGACACTGGTCTTTACGGCTCGGGCAACAGTTCAAGAGCTGTAAGTCTTCTGAATGTTTGTCAAACAGCGCTTCAGCTGCGTACTGTTGTGCCTGTCGCCCCATGTCCGTCCTCATGTTGATCCCCTGACCTACCCTCTCCTCCTCCTCCTCCTCCTCCTCCTCCCCCATCCACAGCCCTCTGAATACAGCTGGTACTCCTCCGGAGCCAGTTCAACTCGCAGCAGCCCTGCGGTGAGCACCTTATAACCACCACCACCCTGCATGACGTCAGCTAATACTACGTAGAGAAACTGACTGCTAACAGGCCCCCCCTTCGCCCCCCTCTCAGTACCACGCGTCCCTCGTCCTGTGATGTTGACCACTCATACCCAACTGGCTACAGCTTGCCTTAGAGAACC
The DNA here is from genome assembly GCF_022379125.1 of Scophthalmus maximus. Classification (NCBI taxonomy): domain Eukaryota; kingdom Metazoa; phylum Chordata; class Actinopteri; order Pleuronectiformes; family Scophthalmidae; genus Scophthalmus; species Scophthalmus maximus. The sequence goes on along the minus strand of NC_061524.1, from coordinate 9,419,781 downwards.
GCATCCTTGATTGGTACCAATGTGTGTGAACTGAGAATTCTGTCAGCAGTGCTTTAGGCTTAGATTGTTGAAGCAAGGTTATCTTATCTGATGTTGTTTGAGTTGATGCAGTTGACTAAATTATCCAAATTGCATGAATCAGTAGTACTTTATAGGGTTATAGTCTTTAGAGTAATCCAATAATCTGTTTAAAACAGAGACTGCTGCTGGATGTGTGTTGTCAGAAAAAGCTTCGGGCATGCAGCCATCCTCTACTTTACTTTGGCCTCTCATCATGTGCGTGTGTTCCTGTGTGTGTATCTGTGTGTTTGTTTGTTTGTGTGCGTATTCCTCTCAGTCTTCCTCAGATGATGACACTGTCAGCAGCGTGTCCCAGGAACGCTTCAGCAGAGGCCGCAGGGACAGTGTGGTGAGCTGTAGGGACTAGTGCTGTTCTGTTATTGGAGCTGATGATCTTGTAATCAAAGCTTTTACAGCGGTTTCGGTCACTATATCAGCTTCATACCTTGTCATACATTTGAACTGCTTTGACCATGACGAGTGATCCTCTGACTGCATTGTGTATGTCACTGTTTTTCTTCTGTCCTGTCCCTCTCTGATTTTCCTTTCTGGCCCTCGTTGTTGTTGTTAATTTTCTCTGCCTGTCACCGTCATCCTGTGTGTTGTGTAAGCAGTCATCAGACTTCTCAGACATTAGCGAGTCCGCTGCTGATTATTTCAGCCGCTCCAACCGAAGGGGCAGTATTGTGTCTGACCTCGATGATTTGAGCATTCCCGACCTGGACGCTGTAAGTGGCTAAGCCGAGCTCACAACAGTGGACCGGCAAATGCAGTGCAACACCTGTGATGTTTGAATTATTTTATAACCAATGCATGGTTTTAAAAAAAAAAAAATAACTTTTGGTTTTCAGAACTCATCCTAAATCCTACTGATTTTTTTTTTTTTATTCATAACCTTTTGAATGAGTAAACTGGTGTTAGGATGGCTGAAGTGGATGTTGCTGCAGTGTGTAGCAGCATGGACTTAAGATATATATTATTTTTAACGGAGTGTTGTGATTCACTGAGTAATTCAAATTTACTCATCTGGTTATCAACTCTGTGTGATCTGTGAACATGCAGCACTTATCCATCACTCGGACTAACTCCCGGATTTACTTTATTTATTTACTTGGAGCACACCGCTCAAAGCATGACCACACAGGACGCATGGTTTTCAAGTTTGTGTGCAACTGATTTTATACTAATTTTTTTTCCCATTTCAGCTGGATGAGAAATGTGACAAGCAGTTTCCAGATTATAGTCGGGTGAGTGCATTATTATTCAGTATTTCCATTTTATTTTATTTAGTATCTTCAACATGCACGAGAACGGGTTTTCAGCTACATATCAGGGACCAATGAAGTAGATTTCCTCAAGAACCATCGGAAGTCAGCAGGTAAACTCCTTGTGCCTGTTAAGTAAGGGTGGTTGTGGTGTAACTATGGCAACACGTCAACAAATAAGCAAAATCTTTTATGCACACAGCCTGTGGTGGTTGTGAGCTAGTTTGTCAAGTTTGTTTTTCACTTCGGCACATGTTTGTGACAATGCCTCCCTCAGGAGGCTTTGAAAAGGATCACTGAAGAGCCCTGCGGGTTCGGATGATGGCGTTGAATAACAATCGGGAGTTGTGTTGCACTTTGCTTTGCTGGACAGTTTTTTTTGTGTTTTTTTGTGACTGAAATTCTGTACTGCACTTTGCGTTTCGCAGCCGTCTTCCCGCTGTGCCACCCCAGGCCTCTCGCCAGCCACCCTGGCATCGCTGGGTGGCACCTCATCGCGGCGCGGCAGCACGGACACTGGTAGCGTGTACGACCCCGATACCAGTCTGAGTGAGCTTAGGGTAAGGTTTACAATACACACCGTCAACTATATATATATGTATATATATATACATATATATATAGTAAAATTGTTTTACACTCTGCTGATCATCGTCACATTCTCGCTGTGCTCGAACCCTTACGTTCGTTTGAGCCATTTATGCAAAAATCTGTTTCTGCATATGAACCTCCCACAGCATTGCCTCTGTTGTGCCCTCCCCGCTGTTCTAAGTGTCTGCTTTAACCGTTTTTTCTTGAAGTATGCACGGGAGGTCCTGCGTAGCTGTTCCTTATATCTGGGTGGTCGTTTGTATGCCAGCTAGACCGTCTTTGAAATGGAAGCACGGGTGCTCTGTTATCTCTCCTTGATACCTCCTTGATACCCCCCACCCCCTCTCTCTGATGCCCCAGTTCACCCGAACTATTCCTTCCATCTGCCCTACAGGATATCTATGAACTAAAGGACCAGATTCAGGATGTAGAAGGGCGATACATGCAGGGGCTTAAAGAGCTGAAGGTAGAGGGGCTTGAGTTCACAGCATGCCTTCTCCTGTCCTCTGGGAGCAGTATTGCGTCACTAACACCCCCCCTCCCAATCATACCCCTCCTGTGTCCCCTCCTGTAGCTCCTAAAATCACAACTGTGTCTTTGCGTGCTCCCAGTGTGAATTGCGTAATGACCCCTTTCTGTTGCATGATCCTCCCTCACTTCCTGTTTTGATCCCGCTCACTGGTTGTGGCCTGAAATGAAGACACTCGCACAGTTCCGCAGTGTTCAAAAGTGTCAGAAGAAGATTAACACTCTCCACCTGCTGACAGTAATGGCAGTGCTTTCGATTACAAGGCTCCTCCTCCACCTGGGGCTTTCGCTGTCTGTGTCAGACGGCCCTGTAGTTTCAACCGCTGCCTGTACACGATCTCTCACATATACGAGTAGTTTACTAACAAACCCGACTCCAGGCTTATTCTTCGTAGAGTTTAATACAGCTGATGCACTTTACTTAGGTTTACTTCACCACCTTGTTTCCGGTTCACTTGTAGTTCTCTCTTTCAGATCCCCGCTCCGCGCTACAGCCTTGTTTCACTCCTCCGCAAATCTGATAAAAAAAACTTTTTAATTATCGTTTACCTCTTGCACATCAAATATTAGTCCCAAATGACCTGTTAAAAATACCACATGAGGTGGTACAGAATTATGTCTTGATTTTACATTTAGAAATGAGAAAATAAGTGTGTAGCATGTATGGTGTGTTAAATGTGGGTTTTTTTTAAAGAAGAAGCATACCAAAGAGGCCCACCTGATGCATGAAGGTGAGCTGTGCGTGGAATAAGTTTACTCTGTGTATTAACATGCTTCCACCCATATCAGGAGTCACTTGCAGAGGTGGAGGAGAAGTATAAGAAAGCCATGGTATCGAACGCACAGCTGGACAACGACAAAGCCAACCTCATCTATCAGGTGGACACGCTAAAGGACGTCATAGAGGAGATGGAGGAACAGACGGCGGAGATGAAGAGGGAGCTGGAAGAAAAGTCAAAGGTCTCACATCACTTCTGAATCTGAATATGTCAGACAACGTCACGTAGGCACACCTGTCAAATATGTTAGAAGGGCTGCGGCTAAAAAGGTTCTGTCTGTGATTTCAGGAACTCGAAAGGCAAAAGCACACTTGTACAGTCCTGCAGCACAAACAAGAAGAACTGAAGGAGGGAATCCGCCAGAGAGATGAGCTTATAGAGGTAATGCTCCCCTTTTTGACAGTGTTACCACATCAGACTGTGATTCTGTCAACACCCTGAAAGGTGTCGTGCCTCTGTGCAGACTTCAGAGACTTCTGTTGATAAGGATTGACTGGCCCTGGCCGGCCTCTAGGTCCTCTCCCCTTCTACTGCTGTGTCCCCTCTGACATTCAGTTGTGCCATTGTGCTGTCTGACTCTAAACACTATCATTCATTCCCTTCTCAGCATTATCTCCTCAAATCAGTCTCTCCTCAACTTGTTTCACCCGTTTGTTTTTTTTCTTTTTGTATGTATTTATGTGCATTTTCACTTCTTTTGTCTCCTTTTTTCTCCATTCAATTTCTTCCTGTTCTGTTCTTACCCTGTGCCGTTGCGCCTCGTTACTGCTCAACGCCGCTCCAGGAGAGCCAGCGAATGCAGACTAAGTTAGATGCCCTCACCAGAGAGGTGTTTGACCTGCAGGAAACTATAAACTGGAAGGACAAAAAGATTGGGGTAGGCGGTCCCACACGGGCGCTCCGACAATATAAAGCTGTTTTCAGATATGAAAAATTGGGTGTGGACATTTTCCAGAGTTTGCCGTTCATATTTAAAGAACGCAGCAGGATATTGTAGGAGTCAGATGTGTTCACAGAAGCAACTTCCTGCAAGGATTTTCCTGCTGTATTCTCACATGGGCTCACTTAGACATTTTCTGTAAATTTTACTAGGGGGCTGGCAGGACAAGACATTTGTGTTCTCACACACTGTCCCTCCAGAAAAGTTCAGGACAATGCCTGGACTTCAGTGCATATCTGAAAGCAGCTTTGCAGAGGCATTAGACCGTGCCTCTCTGCATGATGGAGACCCTTTTGGCATTAGCACATACCTGGACCAAAACTATATTCATAGTTTGGATTTTTGCATGTCGACATCACAGGGTTTTCAGTTTTGATTCTTCAGCCTCAGCTAACAAAGCAAGTTCACATCGCTGTGTTAGATCTTGAAGTGAAATACAAAAACAAACCTTCTTTAGGATTGTTATGAAAAAATTAAGATACACTCATTTACTTAAGCATGACATGCATGTCCACCTGTGGATCAGTTAATGTGTTAGTTGATGAATTCAGACTCTTAATGGTAGAAGCATCATATTTATATGTAACTTTTGACACTGCAAAATCAGGAAAAAGTCTTTTCCCTCCTTAAAATTTTTTACAGCCCCTGTGCTCTACTTGTCCTCTTTACTTTTCCCTGTAACATTTTTTGTGAGTCATATCACCTCGTCCTCATCTGTTTGTTCACTGTTTGTTTCTACTTCCTCGTTGTTGGCATGTTTGTGCATGGAACGTGTCTTTGCTGTAGCATGTGGTGTTGCACGTCTTGTCTACGAGTCTATCCAACTTCTCTTCTGCCTCTTGTCCTCTCTCTTGTCTCCCCTCGTCTCGGGTGGCCAGGCCCTAGAGAGGCAGAAAGAGTACTTTGATTGCATTAGGAATGAGAGAGATGAGCTCAGAGATGAGCTCGCTGACATCAAGGAGAAGGCCAAAGCAGGAGAGGTAGGTGCCAGAAGAAGAAAAAAACTAAGTTTGAGAAATACGTTCATGGCGTTTAAATTCTGCCTATTTGATTCTTTCCACCGCGGCTATAGTGCTGCATCATCAAACACACAAGTCAGCATCTGTTATCGTACATACACGTGCACATTGACATGGTAAATAGAACACACTGGTGAAATGTTAGAGGTGTTGTGCAAGTAACTCTACAACATTCAAAAACAATGAATGTCTTTGTAGATTGCCAAATGTCAAAAGAAGAAATATTATAGCACATGGTTTACTGGAAAAGAAACTTGTGATATAACTTGTGATAATAAGTTTTTTCAAACGTGTCTGAACACAGAAAGAATTTCTCTAGAAGTCTTTGTTTCATCCTACTTCAGTTTGTGCCTGCAGGTTTAAATGATGTTTGGTGTATATTTTATTATCCACTGACTGACATTTACTTTTCAAGGTTTTAGTTTTCGCTTTTGCTATCAAAGCTCCATGTATTCATGACGGCCAGCTGTTGGTTTTGTTTGGTCAGTTGGGATGAGGGGGGTTGGTATCATATGCAAAATTGACATCAGTGCCATATCCTCTATACTATAAAGGTTCTGCGGACAGAGTAAGTGGACCTCTTCCCTCAGTAATAAGCGTTTTGTCACCACAGAAACACGGGCTGGTCATCATCCCAGATGGCACGACAAACGGAGACGTCAACCACGAGCCCATGTCCTCGGGGATCACTGTGGTCTCACACGAGGCCGCCCAGGTGCTGGAGTCTGCAGGAGAGGGCCCGCTGGGTGAGTCTGAGGGCGTGATGGATGAACCCAAAACAGGCAGATCGGATGTGATTTAGTCATCAACGTGCATCAGTTCAAAGTCACTCATTCTGTTGTGTAGATGTCAGGCTACGGAAGTTGGCAGAGGAGAAGGATGAACTGTTGGCTCAGATCAGGAAGCTGAAGAATCAACTGGAGGAGGAGAGACAGAAGCACTCAAAGGTGGACAGTGCATACACGGATGGGGAGAGGATGGAGAACGGTACCGACCTGCACTTTATTGAGCTGCAGAGTAAGTTTGCCCTGTAGTTATGTGTCGACACACATGAAATTACCTTTGTGAAAGTTTTCTGCATTTCAAACTTGTTTTGTTTCTGTTTTCTCCGTAGGAGATGCCAACAGACAGATAAGTGAATACAAGTTCAAGCTTTCAAAGGCGGAACAGGAAATGGGTACAATGGAGCAAAATGTAAGTGGTAAAGAAATGACGAACCCAGTAATAGTTCACACTGTTCAAACAGAAATTTGTAAACGTTGTTAGGGCTGTAAGTCAACCAGTTGTAACCCTTTGTGACCGTTTTTCAGATTAATAGACTTGAAGGGCAAGTGTCCAGGTACAAGTCATCAGCGGATAACTCTGAGAAAATAGAAGATGAACTCAAAGCAGAAAAACGGAAACTTCAAAGAGAGGTAACGACAAAGGCCAACTTGTGTTTTCTGGTGTCAGTCTGCGGGCTGAACGTAACAACTCTCCTCTGTTCCCCTCACAGCTGCGCACGGCTCTCGACAAGATAGAGGAGATGGAGATGACCAACAATCACCTAGTAAAGCGGCTTGAGAAGATGAAGGCCAACAGGAACGCCCTTCTGTCGCAGCAGTGAAGCAAGGCAGCGTCACCACAGAAGCCCTTAAACTCGCACCTCAGACCTCTGACTGCCATATTGCATCTGGAGCACATTTCCATTTTCAGCTGTAACACTTTAAGATTTGTAGCTAACCAAAAACACACACACACACAAAAGATGAACTCTGTCTGTTTTCTGTTAAAAACCAGAAGTGTTGTTTTTTTTATCTGGCAAGCTGCCGGTGTTTTGGGAGGAATGAAATGTAATACAACTTTAATATTGCTGGGAGATACAACTGAGGAAAATTCTCTAGTCACTACTTAATTTTTCAGAACTTTGTACTACATCGTGTTATCCATGAGATTTCCCTCTTGACTGGGTGCTTGGCTGTACTGTTTTGTTTATTCTTTTTTTTCTGTTTGTTTTTGATAAGTTGCATGAATGAGTATAATGATGCTTTTAAACTATCCAACCCTCACAGCTGCTCCAGCCCTGCACCTTCTCTGCTTCCCCTCACACAGTGAAGTGCCTTTTCACACCAGGAGACGGGGGGTCCGCACCGCGCAATGAAACAATAATAGTTTTAACAGGTACAGAAATTATGTAATTAAATAGGTGCATTCAATTTTTGAAAATTATATAGAACCAACTTTGTCTGCTGCGGTTTCATTGAATTTTTTTGTTGTTTTTTTTTCAAATATTTAAAAGATTTCTTGAAAATAAATGTGTAATTTACAGAGCTGTGTAAATAATATCAATCTTTTCTTTGCCTTTTCCTGATGCAGTTTTTTGATCTGCATTGTTTAAACATGGTGTGAATGTTGTTCATTTGTAGCCTTGGTAGTTTTCTATAAAACTATAAATACCCAATGATATTCGAGAATATTTAATATCACTTAGTCACAGTTTTGAATCAGTGGGAAATTTGTATTTTGCTTTTTCAATACTCGACTCTGGTTTCCGGATTAGTTTTTCTGTGGCTGAGGTACAGCATGAATCATGGAAAGTTTTCCTCCACCAACTGAAGTTTCCATACTTGTTACAAACCTGTAATTGTCCATAAGGTATTTGCAAGTTTTTCTTCAGGCTGCGCTGTGATGCCTCCACACTGCACACGCCTCAGAGTGACGGGGGGGGGGAAAGTATAGGTAATAAAAACCAATCTCGTGCTGGCACATTTTGGGTGTCGTTACGACTCCATTCTGTTTTTCCTGGCTGCGAGTCCTATGTTCTACTTTAAGAAAAACCATGTATAGTCTTGGCACATTAAGAGGCTATTCAGGGCAAGGATTTCCTGTGACAGAGCAGAGCCGTATATACCGCACGGCATTTGGTTTTTCTCTTAAAGACAAAAATCACCAGTTTGGTTTCACAGAGGGGATTTATTTACAACAAGTATAAAAATAGAAGCCTGAAGGTTGTCAGATTTGATCATATTCAGCACCTCTCGAACACTTTATAGAGATCGGGTAAGTTTGCAATCTGCAGCACCGTGCCGTCCTCGCTGAAGTTCTTGGGAGGACTGAAGAGGGTTCGGAAAGCTTTGAAGATGATGTGCTCCGTTTTCCAACGCCACGAGTTGGCCTCGCCATCCTGAAACAAACATGACACATTTGTCTCCTTGTCATTAATTGTATCATGTGAAGAGTTAGAAAGGGTTCAAAGGCGTCCGGCGAGATACCTGCTCCTCCCCCGGTTCGGCCTCCAGGATGTACTGCTTCCTGATGGAGTAGAACATGCTGCACTCCTTACTTAGGTCTCTGAAGCACTCCTTCTCGTTGTCCCAGTTCACCTGCACGACACCACCGAGCCCCAAAAAGCCTTCAGATACAGTTGGTATTTACAGAATGTTGTCATGAATGAGGAGAGACTAACGAGGAGTTCACCTCAGTGGCCAGGCGCAGGATGAACATGGGGAGACCTTCCATGATGGGAGCGTACTTGTCCAGCAGCAGTGGCAGTCCTCTTAGATTTCCTTCCTACAACGCATGAAGCTCACTTTTTCCAATATGGCCAGTTGTGAAAAAACAGAAAAAAACCCCAATGGCAATTAACTGGGAACCTGACCTGGTCTATCTCCACGGAGAAGTAGTCCTCCAGCATCTCGGCTTTCTTCTTCAGGAAGTCCACGATGAACTGAGCCAGGCCTTCTTTCGGTCCGTCATCTTCTGTCCAGCCACTCTCGTCACAGTCCAGAGCCAACATGGCCAGGTCATAGAGCGGAGCCGGGGTCTGAGTGCAACATAATCGGTGAGTTCAAATCCTCCACTGTCTGTGCAGTACATCCTTATCATTCACAATATTGACTTTACTTACAGATAGTCTGAGCACGCCAAAGTTCCCAAAGTCGTAGGTCAGTATTTGGTAGAAAAGCTCCTGACTGTAAACAAAAAAAGAATGAGATGAGACATAAAGCAGCAGGTTGAAACACTGGAAATGACCCGCGAGTCTTCGGACTCGGACCTGAGTTTGGTGGTGTTCAGCAGGTACAGTTTGGTGTGATGTTGGATGAGAGTCCACTGGGGATTGACGCAGCCCACAAACGAGTGGCTCTGCAGCATTTCTTGAAGACCTGGAGAAAACATGCGCACGCACGCACGCACGCACGCACGCACACACACACACACACACACACACACACACACACACACACACACACACACACACACACACACACACACACACACACACACACACACACACACACACACACACACACACACACACACACACACACACACACACACACACACAGGAGAGGAGAACGACAACAGGAGGTATGACCCATGTGTTCACGGGGAACACAGAACATGCTTTCTTTACCTTTGTGTGTGTTCTCAGTGATCTCAGCTCTCAGCTCCTTGATGCTGTTCAGTTTTATGACTCGTCTCTTCGGCGTGGCTGCAGCCGTCAGGTCCTCTTCTTCCTCCTCCTCCTCCTGCTGCTGCTGCTGCTCCTTCCTTGGACGCTTTCTAGTTTACAATAATCCACACACAATCAAACAAACATGTCACACTCCCTGCATGTTTACAGACACTTGACACACTTCAAGACTCAATGGGCTGTGGGGATGTATACACAAGTCATCACACACTCAAGGAGTAATGGAGATTTTTTTTTATCTTGCCATAATAATTGGATGAGATAAGACTGCATTTTACTTTCTAGGCCACATGGGGGCAGAGGGAGTCTTCCATGATGTTGTAATGTCTAGTTTAGCAAAGAATTGCAACATCCAGTAGACACAAAAGCAATGTCAGCATTCATTCAGAGTGGTTTTTCTTGCCGGAAGAAATGCAGCTCCAAAATGTACCCTCTTTTTTTAAAGTATCTACAAACTACTGATGACCGGATGTTTGACTGCTCTTCACCTGCTGGTCCCTGACTTCATCTCTCCGCTTTTCGGTGCTGGACATGTGGTGCAGTCTGGATTTATTTAAAAAACACTTTTGGCGAAAAACTAGAAAAATGAAGAGCAGTGAAACCGAACCAGAGTAAATGTTTGAAATGGGCTAAAAGAGGCTAAAAAAAAGCTCCACTGAGCTTTGGAGGTTGTTCATTCTTCTGGGCTCATTAGTGTAACTAACACTTTTCCAAATAATATATAATAATAATAATAATGATGATGATTATGATAGAAGGAGCTAGACAAGGGGGGTTATGTCATTCATGAGGGATGATATGTTTACTTAAGTATTCTTCTTCCTGCTTCCTCACTTTGATCCTCACCCCACATGAGCAATCAACCATGACCTGTCCTTATTTGGCTTGCAAAAAAAGAAAATCACATCTGGATTACTCATGATGACTTTAGTGCTTAATCCTCGGCTGAATACCGACCACACCAAACCAAACTACTGCAGCTCTGGCATGATTTGGTTTTGAAAAGGAGTCATTCACCTTTGAACATCATTAGCACCGACGCTGCTTTCTTCCTCCGCCTCCTGCTGATCCAAGGCCTGCAGCAGATCTACGTCATCGGCCTCGTCCATCTCCACGTCGTCAGGGCGGGCGGTTTTGTTCGCCGCCTCTCTGCCGCTGGGACCGGCCGGTTCGGGGTCAGCCGACGGCTTCTCTTTCGGCCGGAGGAAGGCGTCCAGCTTCTGAGCGCGACAGTCGGTCCTCACCATCTGATGCGCGTACACTCGCTCGGTGGAATCTGCTGTGGCGCTGGAGGACTTCACCTCCGTGCCGCCTGAGACTGACAGCCCTGGCAGCAACGTCTGCGCAAACACAGTGTCTGTGTCATAATACACTGACACTTCAAGTTTTCAGATGTGAAAACAATAGAGACCCACAAATGGTATCACTGAACAACTGATGGACGACATTCTTTACTGTTGTGAAAGAACCAGCATATTCACAGATAGTGATGGAGTCATGCCCTACTTGAGTGAAATACGTGCGTGAGGAGTTGGTGCCAAGGAGTTTGCTCTCAACGTGCTTCTGAACGCTCTCGATGACGCTGTCTTCATGCAGGAAATGCACCTCATGTTTGGTGGGGTGAACGTTCACGTCTACGTTCTGCGGGGCGATCTCTAAGCTGCAGTGATCGGAAAGCAACGGTGAATGGAAAATGAATTTTAACAAACAATGCAATCCACAATAGAAAACAAACAAACGTTTCGTTACCTGAGGTAAAGAAAAGGATGCGTGTTCTTGGGAAGGTATGCGGTGTAAGTGGCCTCGATCGCTTTCTTCAAAGCACTGGACTCTACCAGACGATCTGAGACATCACAGATTCACAATGTCCATTTAACAAAGCGCTTATAAGATTGAATAATGTTCACCGGTGGTGAGCTACATTTCCACTAACTATTCCCTGATACGTACGATTGATGAAGAGGATCAGGATGCATTTCTTGACAGAGTAGTTTGCGTTTGAGATGTAGCCTTTCATCTTGTAAGCGAGTTTCTGATCCTCACAGGCAACTTCAATGAGCTCCCTGAGAACATGGCAGAGTGTTTAAGACGAGGAAGGATCACAACTGCAGAGAGCATCAAGTCAGATTAATTTTTGTCTTTCTTGGTTGGTCGGTTAATACCTGCTAACTGCATTTCCAAACACTACTCGAATGTTATCCACCACAGAAGCGTTGGGTAGAGTCCTCACATCTGCCACAGTCTCTCCATGCTGGAAAAAGAAATAGAAAAACTATAAAAATCTGACAATTGATCAAATTGACCTTTAAGCGGAAAAAAAAAATATTACCAGGGAGATAAGGGGACTAAGAGAAGCTTTCATAGAAATGTAGTGATACGTTTTCATCTGCTGGTATTGCAGAGAAAATCATGTTAACCTTTTTTAATTAAAAAACACTACAATAGTTTTGTGTATTAATCCAGAAAAAAGGACATCCTCACCTTTTTGACACAAAAGCTTTTTCCTGAATTGTGTATGGCGTACCTTCAAAAACAACATGACGACATTTAATACAGACGAGAAGATACACAAATGCAAAGATATTCATCACAAAAGCAGGAATTATGAGAGACGAGTAATAAAGCCCAGACCTGCTGATCACTTCTACAATCCTGGAGTGCTCATCACTTGGGTTCTTTAAAGCTTTTCTCCTGGTGGACACGTTGTAGAAGAGGTCCTCCACCTACAGGGACAGGGAGAGCAGAGAACTGTTCGAGGTCTAAGAGAATCCTGGAATATCAGTGTGTAAGATGCGACGTGTTAAATGAACTCACAAGAATCTGTGTTCCCTGGTTGCCCGCACATGGTTTAAGAGGACCTTTAACTTTGCCATCACTGTAGCTGCCTCTGCGTGATAACAGAATAAGAGATTACAAGAGCACCACCACGCTGTTAACTTAATAGCTATTATCATGTATGTGTCATCTTAATGAGGAGGCAAAAAAGCAGAGGAGTGATTCGTGATCCCAAATGTTATACCTGTAAGCACATTTGGCATCAGCTGTCTTGGTCGTGATGGTCACATGGGCAACATGGCTTATACTTGCAAGGGCCTGCAAACAAGAACACAGCCCAAAAAAAAATGTGTATGTCAGCATTTAATACCCCAAAGGCTAAAACTGCAACAGAGCTCAAAACTAGAGCAATGCTGCTCACCTCTCCTCTAAATCCATAGGTCGCGATGGCCGAGAGGTCGTCAAACGTCTGGAGTTTGCTGGTGGTGAAACGCTCACAAACGATTTCCATGTCTTCTCTCTGCATCAGTGAAAGAAAGCTCAGATTCACACTGAACAACACATACCCAAAATAGTAATATTAGTATAACAAAACTTTGTTTCTATGGCACTTATCTAAACAAGGTTACAATACCCATAGAAATAAAACTGGGCTGATGGAAGAGAAGACCAGACCCACGTGTTTAATAAGATCACAAAACATTTGTCTGCAGGATGTTTTCAGTTATGCCTCATGATCACTTTTGCAGACACCCTGACAAGAGGCCCCCTTCACGTGGACCGCGGACTGCAGGTGCACGCCCCTGTCACTCACCCTGATGCCAGTGCCGTTGTCCTGGATCTGGAGGAGCTTCAGGCCGCCGTCCTTCACTGTCACCTGGATGCTGGTGGACTTGGCATCTAAACTGTCACAGTATGAAGCGCAACCTGTTGTTATTATGCGGCCAAGTTATAATAATGAATTAATTTGTTTAGGGCTGCAACTAACGATTATTTTCATAATCGATTAGTTGTTTGGTCATAAAATGGTAAACATTTTGATCGTGTTTCCCCAAAACCACAAGACGATGTTTTTATTTGTCAACACACCAAAACTATTCAGTTACACCGTCACAGAGGAGCAAAGAAACCAGAACATAATCACATTTAAGAAACTGAAATCAGAGAATTTTGACCTTATTCCTCGCGATTAATTTAGTAATCGATTAATCGATTAACTGTTGCGGCTCTAAATATGTTATCGTGTTTCAGGTGTTGTTATGCAGCTGTGCCACAAACCACGTGTTGTAAACAAAGGTGGCTTCTGACATGTATTATCACTCTTATTGGTTCCAACCGCTGGCAACAGTCGAATATCTGACATGAGTTCGGTCAATTACCAGTTTTCAATCAGTTCTTTAACGGCGTTGGCGGGACGCTGGATAACTTCTCCTGCAGCGATCCGGTTAACAACCGTCTCGTCGAGCCTCCGGATGACTCCCGACATGTTGACAGAGCCGCTCGCCGACTTTCAGCGCAGTTGCACGGCCAGTAACGACTGTGAGTACACATGCAAACCAATACAAACATTTATAGTTTGGCTATCAAACAGTAGCATCACATCCGTATGCTACACACAGAGCGTGCGTGGGACCATAGATGGAAAAGAAATACAGAGGTCTCACTCTCTCTCGAAATGTCAGCGCAAGGCGAAAGACATTCTGTCATTCTTTAACTTTTCGGTCAACAAAATAATTTATTTTCATTTACCCACGAAAAAAAAGCTAAAATCACACGTGCGACATCATTTTATGTAAAGTGCGGATATGGATAAAATTATTTTTGTTTCAGCTACCCTTTTCTCACAAACAGTGATTCATCTTGTCAAACATAGACAATCTTTGATGACACTGCGCGCGGGTAGAAATTGAAGGGGCGTGGCCTGCGTCCTTCCGTAAGACGAGCAGGACGTCATTCGCTGGAAGTCTTCTTCTGTGGTATATATTTTGGGGCACTGTGCCTTCGATAAACACTAGAGCGCCAAATAACGAGTAATTGACGATGAACTCTTTCCACATTATACTACACATTTAGTAGAATAATAAACCTGGTGATATGTTCATATTACTCAATTCTGTTATGTTATTGCTGCATTTTCCCGCTTTTGATGTACATAGTACTTATACTGTCTACTCTCTGGCTTGTTCCTAGTGGAATGTACCATTTTAAACTGGCTTGCTATTAATACAAAATAATACAATAAAGTGAATTGCCCCATTTGGGAAAGTGTATTTTACTTGGTCTGCAAACAGGTCAGATGACAGAGTCAATTGATAGTACTTATCCTAACAACTATGCCTTGTTGCATAATAAAGTATATACTGAATTTTCAAAGGTTAAGCAATAGGTGGAAAAAATACTCCATCTTTGTTTGTATGTTATCTATGTTTTACTGTCTCTATCATCAGGGAGCTATTGAAGAATTTATTGTATGACATTAACTCAATGAAAAGTCCAAATTCCAGCTCCATTGATCTATAGACGCAACATTCCAACAAAATCATTTGTATGTAAATTTACTTCGCACTCAAACCAGAGTGATTAACCCATGATGACAAGATCTTCACTGAATTATATCTAGTTTATATTCCAGGTAACAGGATTATTAAAGCCCATGTTTAAACATGTACAACTATTTTTAAAAGTGTGTTAAAAATATCAGCAGTAAATTAATAGTAAATCATTAATAAAGTGTCAACACAGTATTGCTTTTTACAGTCTTGCCTTCCTCTGCACATTCCCTTGTTATTCCCTTGATTCACTGTAATCTTCAACTGTGCACATAATTGCTCAGACTGTATCTGTGTCTGCATTGCTCACAGAGCCATTGTTTTTGGTGTCCAAAATCCAAAAACCATAAAACAAAAAAAACTGTCCTCAGAGATATTCTATTACGCTAAAACTAAATCTACACTAAACTTATCCTCTCTGACTGTTACAGTTAGTGCCAACATTATGTTGCTAGGTTGCTAAACTATGGCCTCAGGCAGGGTGACCTCAACAGAATAAAATGTTATGATTAGGCTCTCCGGGGAGAGGCGCTGTTTGGATTTCATGACCTGGCAGAGCGTCTCAATGTAGTCCATCCTGAACCTTATTCCTCCTAAATTGTACTTGTAAGGGAAACATACTATCCTCAAATACCTGCACGGGAAAAACGATTAAACTGATGACAGCAGGTGAAAAATAAATATGATCTACCCGTCTATATTTAAAACGCAAGCCTACATTTTCAATCCAATGCTGGTGTTTGATCTAGAATCAAACAAAAGAACATCTACACTGTTTTGTTTTGAGAAGACAACAGCGATTTTATTTCTATTTGACCCAACCGTCATCGTTTGTACAGAGCAGATATGGCCGGATTTGTAGGGACGAAAAGTTGATCCGTCTAATCTGATTGCCCCTTAGAAAGCTACTGTGAGATTTTCATCCCCCATATTTGTAGTTAGTGTCTCTGTTGTGTAGGAGCCTGGTTAGAAGACTCCACAAGACAAGGCTCTTTACAACCAAATAAGGAGTACATGCTGCAGACAAGTGACACAAAGTTATTTGAACTTCAGAAAGCCTGTGTTGATGTCTGTGTTCGAAGCTCAAGGTGAGAAGCAGAATAAACTCATCTTCTCATGCAGTAAGTTTATACCTCTGACCTGTTGCCCCTCTCGTTCTTGTAAATTCAGCCACATTCCAGCGGAGCATTTGACCTAGAGAATCTCAGATAGATAACTCAAGTTTTTGCTTATATTTACCTAATCTATATAACATATAATCCCTCCCCCTGGCTGCCCGGAGAATTGGCACAGTTCAGTGGCTCAGCATCTTTGTAGAGCTGCTCTTTGAACGTTTGCCAACGCAGAACATAAAAGTAAACAGACCAACCTGAAGGGTCACTGGAAGTATGAAAGGAAGTCAGCTTGGCACTGACAAACATGTCACAGGCACTTGTGTGCGTGTGCTCCCTTTGGGGTTAAACTAGAAAGACTGCAGTGAAATCAGTGGAAATACTTCTGTCATATCAATTGTGTTATCATTGACTGTAGATGTTTGCTCACTCTCACTCTGGCACAATGGATCCTGTCTTAGTTGCTCCAGTGGTACCTTTAGGCCGAGGGAAAACGAACACCATTGTCTTTACATCCAAGATGTATTGGGGGGATATGATGTCTGTCCTGGAACGTGTGTCCCTGACTCAATGCAGGACGTTCCAGTTAGTTCAGCAGCTGCAGGATATACAACAGGATACAATACAATAGAGCTGGAAACTAGTCAGACAGGTCCAAAAAAAAAAAAGTTGACGTAAGCAAGACAGTATTGCAAAATGTAAATCACGGTTGTCGTTCCCTGTTTTTCATCTTGTCGGGTAGCAATGGTCTATGTGGAGACAGGTATTCTCCTTCTAGTCTGTGTAAATTGACCCTTTGAAACAATAAAAGTGGACACATTGCTTAATGTTATATGCCTCAACTAGCCAGAGTCCGGGTCAGAACTGGTTGTATACCTCTCTAGGCATCATTCTGCTTTTTCCCTCGCATGCTGCTCTTCTATTGTCCCTTTCTCAAGTGGAGTCACTGAAACTCAGATCACAACTATTTCAAAGAAAGGCCTCTCCTGTCGCTACCTGCCACCTGCTACCTGTCACCTGCCATGACAGGCACACACAAGCATGCGAGCAAACGCATTTGCGCGCGCACTTGCAGGTGCGCACAAGCATGCACATATACTGTACACGCAGGCCCTTACAACAGAAAGCCAAAATATGATTAAAGTGCATTCAGAGGGAGAGGAAAAATAAGTCCTGGTACAAAACTATTGTAGTAATCCACAGACACACAATGGAAATTCACTTCTAAATATACAAACACTGACGACAAACAAAATGACAGTCAAATCAGATTCAAATGTACACCTGCTGCCGAGTATTACACCCATTGTGTGAACTGAGGTCTGCAGCAAAGTGTGCACCACCCAAACATTGCCTCCAACAACCTGGGACCATTCCTCACCATCATGCTGCGCTGTGTGTCTATACATTTCACCCTGACAAGAGCCTGTTGTTTGCTACTGCTGTGGGTTTGTCTCGCCCATGTGTTAATATCGACTCGTTTCTCCACCAGTGAGGTAATGATCTCCGGCTGAACAGCCCCTGGCTGCTCCGTGACATCGTGCCTGGCGACAGCGGGGCTGAAACGTGTACCGCATCTCTTAGAGACACAAAACGTTGTAGGTATACAATCATCTGTGGAATTTGCCATGGCCTCTCTACGTGACAAATATAGACGAGCCTGTCTTTCCTCTAATCATGAGTGCGGTCGCTCACACATGCTTAAACGGAAAATTGTGTCAGATGAAAAGTAAAATCAAATCGCGGGTGTTCTCCCTTTGTATTTGAACTATATCCATTTAGTAATCTCAGCTGAATCACGGGCAGATTATGAGTTTATGAGCTATGTGTCAAGGCCTGTCATCAGTCTAGTCCAAGTGTAGGGACACGCTCATTTATAACTGTGCTGCTAAGTCATCCTCTTTATTCCACCTTCATCATCTCTGTAGGACAGCCCGATCTCACCTCCCTGAGAACTGCTAAGACTTCCTCTCTGCCTCTTTGACAAATGATTTTGCAGCTGCTCGTCCTTTTCCTCCATTTCTCATCTGCTTCCTCCTCCTGCTCTCAGCTTATCGGCGTCAAAAAAAAAGCCCCATGCTACAAACAAAAGATGAACACATGCTCTCCGAAGTAAATGAAAAAAAAGGTTTTGTCACTGGAGAATTTAAGTACTTCAGCAGCAGTTTGTAGTTGTACTGACCAAAGATTCAAACTATTGATCTACAGCCGTGCAAGTGGTTAAAAGGCTAATTTCAGCATACTCACAAAGATAAAAAGGTGTTCACCTTGTCTGCCATCTTAGCGTAGCAGGTTCTTATTGTCAGCACTAACACACAGTAAGGCAGGGGCTGATTACATTAGTTAAGGGATCAGCAAAGTTACCACATAAATACAATGTTGAGCCTACAATTCTAGGGGGAGTTAAATATCTGTAAACTTAAACAGCAGACCAACTGATAGTTGAGGAGATATGTCACTCAAAACCGTTGTTAACCTCATGGAGGGACTAGAGGAAAAGTCAGGACATCATCAAAGTCAATAAAATGACTTATCAGCCTGGGACAATAAATACTTATGTCTTAATACAAATTCCCATGGTCATCTATACAGTAATTGTCAAGTTAATTGTCCATCTGGACCAAAATTGTGGACAAGCCGAACGACATCGCTCTCCCTCGATTCATAAAGCTATCATGACTAAAAGTAATCTTTTTTGCTACCTGTTTAGACAAGCGATTGCCCCCATGAAATACATACCTGCCAATACCTGTCCAGCCTCACCCTATGACTGAAATCATACTTTTATATTCATCAAGAAAGAATTTTGTGGTCAGCTATTCCTTGAAGTCATATCCTTATCCTTTTGTTTCCTGTTCTGTGTTGAAATATTTGAATTTGAATATTCCCCTCCACTTTGCTGCTCCTATAAGCCAAAGGTTTCAACATCACAGTCAGGAAACCAGCTTCAATCAAACAGAGTATTTCATATTTTATTAACCTCTTTTCCAGCTGATACACGGGAGGTGGTGGCGGTCTGACACATGGCACGCTGGATAGTCATTGAAGCGCAAGCCTCTCAAGTTGCTCACACCCACAGATGAAGATGCTGATAAGGCAACTTGTCCTTCATTACAGTACATATGACACAATGTGGACCAGCCCTCACTTTGATAAAAGTATACTGTAAACAGTCAAATGTGATGAATCTGACCGCACGTGTATCAAAGTGTATCTAACAGGCATGAGTTTTATCTCATAATACTAGACTGGTAGAGTAAACCAGACTTATTCTACAAGGCCTCTGTGTAGACCAAGTTATCAACTGTTTTCCACCATTTACTTTGTCTTTGTTGCCGTTCAACAATAACAGTTCATTCTCACATTGTTTTATCGCATAAATCATATCACTTTCTGTGTGTGTTTGATAAATATGCTCCTGGAGAGGTTTTGTGAAGGGGGAGGGCTCCAGCTCTGACTCACAGTTTGGCCGTGTTCATGTTTCATAATCAAAGCTGCGAGTCACACAACCAAAAACC
Source organism: Scophthalmus maximus (assembly GCF_022379125.1). Lineage (NCBI taxonomy): Eukaryota > Metazoa > Chordata > Actinopteri > Pleuronectiformes > Scophthalmidae > Scophthalmus > Scophthalmus maximus. The sequence continues at coordinate 9,400,192 of NC_061524.1, read as the reverse complement.
AAGAAACCAAATATGTTTGTGCTGCGAGCTACAGGGGCTAAAAGAGAGCAGCGTCGAATGCTGCCCTGTGGTATGTTGTGTAGCAACTATCTATGATCTGTGTAAACATTCATTTTGATGTTTCTGTTGCAACTGCTCCTCTGTGTGCCTTGGGTGGTGCCTGAAGGGAACAATAAGGGATTGTCTCCGAGTCATTTGAGCAGCTATGCTGCATCACTTCCTCTGGTTTACATCAGATTCCATCGTGATCAGGCTATTTTAGGTCTGAGTCTGGAACAACCCTTAAAGGAAAAAACCCTCTGTATTTTAGTCTCTCCATCTCTCTCCTTTAAGGGTTTATCAAAACATGAGCTGCGAGGTCCTATCTTGGAATCCCACATGGCCTCCCTCCGACTTCAAAGCCAGGTTTTTAAATTCGCACCCTCAATTAACCACAAATTATCCGTAATCGGTGATGTCCCCTCAGTCGGTGGCAATTACTGTAAATGCTGTAAAAAAATTGTCAATGAACCATGTAAAGAAATAAAGAACGAAAGCCGTCATCATATTAGGAAACCTTTCCCTCGGGCTTTGTCCCGGTCGCCCTGTGATGCGCCGCCGTTTTGTTTGTGTTATGAGGCAGCACCTTCACCAAGAGATGGCAGGGCATCTGTCATGAGAGCCGTCTTTTGATTTGACATTGTTGTGAACTGACATTTGTATTGTAAGGATTCTATTTTATCACGATTAGGGTATTGGTTTCTAAATGCCTGAGTGTCAGCCTTTTTCAAAACACCTAATAGAATCCGACTACAAAGTTATTGCCACACAGTTAACTTTGAGCATTCAATGCAGGGGCGTTGCTGCAGTGGATAGGCAAAGCAGGCAGTAGCCTGGGGCCCCCCGAGCTGAGAGGTGGAAAACGGCTGATTACGTTAATCCACGGCAGCGTTTTCATGAGTACGTCCTTAAATCTTCTGATCGGCCATGTACAAAAGTCTGAGAACAACACTGTGGTCGGAAAAGTTGCATTCAGGCCCCGGGCAACTATGCTTCCTGCTCAAATGTTTCACGGGTTCTGCTGAAGATTAAAATGTCTTAAGCGAGTGTACGATGTGCCTGTGGTGGTGGGTGGGAGTCGCATGTTACAACTTGAATATCATTTCGAGTTTTCACAGCGTGCAATCATTTGTAGCGTTGATAACACAGGAGTTGTTTGCAGATTGGAAATGGTGTGGTTTGGCATCATGGGATTTTTTTGGGGGCCTTGCAACCACTTCAGACACTCCTGCAGGAGAGTGATATGTGAACTATGGCACTAAGGACAAACAAGTGGTGCGTTTTATGGGGGCCCGCAGAACACAGACGTCATATGATATTGGAATCCAATTATAAAAATCTGGTCGTTGTCCAGTGTGCGGCTCGACGGCAGCAGAGGTTGACGCGCAACAGTCAGATAACAGATGTGCAGAGTTCAACTGCGCCAGGACGCGCATGGACACGGACGCGGCACAAGGCGGGGAGGAGTCAGGTCGACGACAGAGAGAGGAGGAGGGAGGAGGGAGAGAGGGAGCCTCTTCTCTAACATTCTCGCCAACATGCCTCGAGCATGACTGTAAACTGGTTCGGCTGGGTGACGGGGGAGAAGGCGGCGTAACTCCAAAACGGAGCTTCGACGCGCCGCCGGTGGACGAGAGGCACGACGCGACGGAGGAGGGAAACATGGTGGAGCCGACGAGGCGGACGTTCGGCCGACGGGAGGCTTGACGTGTGGACATCGGTGAGGTGAGCGAACGCGTTGATATGAACATGAATGTGACTGCGACGTGTGGACGTGTGGAGCCCTCGGACACACCCGCTCCGTCCCGATCCTCGGACACGTCTCGCAGGAGCTGCGCGTCCAAAGGCGCACTTCTGCTTTTCAGACGCCAGAAACTTTCCAGTCCAGTCATTTTATTCTCTTGAGCCGGTGTTCCTGTTTGTTCCGGGAAGGGCTCCAGCGCTGTTTGGTTTGGACCGTGTTGTTGTTCTTGTTGTTCTTGTTCTTATTGTTGTTGTTCCTTCTGGCGCTTCTCATAAATTGTGGCTTTACATGAACTCGCAAATGCAGACTTTTTTTTTTCTTTTTTTTTGGGTCAGAGGGAGGAGCCGCACCCACAATCATCTGTCCTGTGGTCAGATTCCATCTTCCTTCCTTCCTTGTCAGCTCCTCCAAGTTGGAGCTGTGAGATAATTGCTCCGTGTCTTTCTGACCTGGATGAGTTGGAACTGTTGACTTGAAGTTTGCAGGGACTCATAGCTGGTTTCATTGTTATAATGTTCATGCAATTGTGTTCAATTTGGCAAAAGCGTTGCAAACCCACCACATGAAATGAGCGCTGTCATGTCTACAGTTTTGGTGTTATTAATTTGGAATCATTGATTGTGATCAGTCATGATGTGTCACAATGAAATTCCCCTGAAAGGCAGTAAACACTGATATAGACTTTCGGGCCACAATGATCGATCAGTTATTGGGGCCCGAGCTCCGACCAGCAGGAGGCTGGAGAAGGCCCTCTTGTTTGGTTTATAGTCGAAGTTGATGTCCTCAAAGTGTCATGTTTTGTCAGACAGTCTCCAAACCCTAAAGATATTGACTTCACTATCATACAAGACAAACAGCAAATATTCACACACAAAGACAAATAACATTTTGGCGTTTCTGCATTAAAAACAATTTTTAACACTTTACTGATAACCAAGGTTGTTGCAGATCGATTTTTGATGAATCATTTCATGACTATCTAGATGAAAGAGGTGTGTGGCATGAGAATTATTCATACAAACAATACATTTATTGTGTGTCTTCTTTTGCCCTGGCCCTCCCAAGATTACGGCATGGCGCGACGCTCTCAGTGCTCCTCTGCTGGGGACAACCCCCTGGACCCCAACTACCTCCCTCCTCACTATCGGGAAGAGTACCGCTTAGCGGTTGACGCTCTGGTCGAGGAGGATTTGGAAGGGTACTATAAGTTCCTCCAAAAGGCTGATGTGGTGGATTTCCTGTCCACACCTGAGATTCAGTACATTCAGAGCTCTGTTCAGGTGCCTCAACAGAGCCACCACCCTGAACAACATATTCTGGAGAGCGGGGGAGATGGCTCCTCGGACACTTACTGGCCCATTCACTCTGACCTGGATGTCCCAGGTTTGGACCTCGGCTGGCCTCAGCTCCATCACTTCATTGGGCCCACAGAGGTCACCACTCTGGTCAACCCCCCTGAGCCTGACATGCCAAGTATCAAGGAACAGGCCCGACGACTCATCAAGAATGCTCAGCAGGTGGGCCTTTCACTTTCTTGACAAAGAGACATTTGCCAAAGTTGAGTTTGAATTTTCAATTGCGTCCGGACAGTTTTGTTTTCACACTGGTCTTGTTTGCGGCTTTTATCTTCTCAGGTCATTGCTGTCGTGATGGACATGTTTACCGATGTTGACATATTTGCGGATATTCTCAATGCTGCCATGAGGAAAGTTGCCGTCTACATCCTTTTAGACGAGCAGAACGCAGACCACTTTGTCAGCATGGTGTCCAACTGCAGGGTCAATCTACAGACCATTCAAGTGAGTCCTTTCAGACAGTTCTACATTTTCTATATTGCTCATAAGTTTAACTGTATTGTAATATTCAGTTTAATAAACATAAGAACAGGCTGCGTATATGTTGCAGTGTAAATGCATTCATTCTTTCCTTCAAATACTCCCAGTCAACACAGCCTGTCCACCGTAGCACACAGGCTCCAATTATTTTTGATATATATATATATATCTGAACCTGAACCAAGTTCAAAACAAGTTATAATATAACTACATTTTAATCAACTTCCTCTTAGATTAAAAATAGGATAATATAGTAATGAATGCAGTTAGATTGAAACAACCACTTTTATATTCATTACACTTTTACAAGCATTTGACCAGTAGCTGAAAACAAAAAAACAAAAATTAATTAATAAATATTTATGGAAAAGTCGTGTGATATTCTATATATATTTTTTATTATCAACAAATCCAATGTAGACATAACAAACAGCAATGGACTAATCCAACTTACAAGTGTTGTGTGCATCTAAAGCCTTGTATAGTTTGTCCATCTGTGCCCCTACACACTTTAGTTTGAATAACATTTGCAAATTGTACAGTGCCCAAATGTTTTGGGAAAGTATTAGGCTTTTTTGAAAATCTAAATCTGTATTTGTCGCCTGTTTTCAAAGTTTTATTGGCTGGAATGAATGGCTTGCAGCCTAGAGTTATAGACAGGAATAAGGAAGTCACAAAGTGATGACACATTTTGCTTTTTTGGGGCTATTCTTGAGATCTGTGGACTATAAAATTAATATATAATACAGCTAAGTTTATTATTTACCAGTCGTGCCCCATCCAAATTAATACTGTAGGTACTTATCAGGTGTTGGTAGAGGTGACTCCATAATACAAACAGAAAGAGAAAACTTGTCAGCTTATCATTCAAATGGTAAAAAACTTGTCAGCCTTTTCTTTCCAAACATCACATGACTGACGAGTACCTCCAACTGACTTGACTTTTAGAAATGTATTGCACACTATTATTATTAACTGAGTGAACACACTCAGTGAGTGTAAGTGAACACAATATTTAATGTCACCATCATATTGTATAATCAGAATTAGCTATGTTTTGACTTGGTGTTTCTTTATCTTGTCTGTATTTTCCTTTATATGTTGTATATATATAGTTTGTATGCTTTGTGGCACTTGTTTATGCCTTTAACACTGTGCTATGATTTCTTTTGTAATGTTGTTTTTTTGTCATATTTATTTTTCTGTTCCTGCTTAGATGAAATGTAGCCATTTGGACTAACTAGCTGCATTTACTTCATATTCATATGAATTGACACGTATTGCCCCTGATTTATACAGTGAACAGAGATTGTAAAGTATTTTCCCAGAGATAGAAGAATCACAGTACCTGCATACAAATGTAAAAGGGAACTTGAAATGCAGCCATTTTCTATCTTCTGGTCTTGAAGGTGGCAGTGTTGATGCAATACTGCCACCTAGCTTGAATTGCAATTAAAAACAGTAGCACCACTGGATGTATTACTTGGTCTCAATATTCATCATATTTGGGTAATCTGGTGTGTCTTGCAGTTTCTACGTGTGAGAACAGTGTCTGGCATCACATATCACTGCCGCTCAGGGAAATCCTTTAAAGGTCAGATGATGGATCGCTTCTTGTTGACAGACTGCAGGGCTGTGCTGAGTGGAAACTACAGGTGAAGTCACATTTATCCCAAAATTGTTAATGAATTTATTCAATTGACATCTGTTTGTCTTACAAAAATGAATAGAAGTGCTTCTGTTAATTCCCACTTATTGTCACGTGTTTTTTTTTTATAGCTTCATGTGGTCTTTTGAGAAGCTCCACCGCTCTATGGCGCACCTTTTCCTTGGACAGCTTGTAACGACCTTCGATGAAGAGTTTCGGATTCTGTTTGCTCAGTCTCAACCGCTGATAATGGAAAATGTGCTCGCTCCAATGGAAGATTTTGGCCAATTTCAAAACAGACAATACCCAAGTGAAAGAACATCACTGTACAGAGAGCCCAGGAAATTCCTATCAATGGACACCAGTCATCCAGAGGAACGGAAGAGACATTCCTATGATGAACGTATGGACGTGGACTGGAGAATGATGCCACTTAAAAGGCAGGAAACCCTGCATGGCCCTTCAGACATGTACAGTAGATTGCCCTCCCAGCAACTTCGTATGGATCTGCCTTATGACCAGGGCCCCAACAGGGTGACCATGCTGGAAAATCCTGCATTCAAACGTCATAGTTATGCTGAAGGTGGTCATGGTAGATTCTCTTACCCGTTTCTGCAGCAACAGGGAATGCCAGAGCCGGAGAACCAGGGAAGGCAGTTGCACAGGGGGCAGCAGCCCTATCCAGGGCATGTGCCAGGACCAGAAGCAGATTGCAGTGCCTATGAAAAGTTCTGGAGTCAAGGCTATCAATCAGCAGATCAATACTCCGAGCCTGGTATTTCACAAGAGATACAACCATCTGATAACTTTGACCCTGTGCTTAACTATTTATCATCTACCAGAAATGTGGACTTCGACCAGAGCTCGGAGAAATTACTACCTGCAGCAGATTTACCGTTTAGTTCATCTCACCCTAGTAGACTGAGTTTAGGCCAGCCATATGCTTGTCAAACCTCTCCCACCCCCTCAAATTCAACAGATCAGAAGTTTTTCCAGGAGCCTACCAGTGACCGCAAGGATCCTTCGGTGAAACAAGGGCTAAGAAATTGGAGGATCAGCTCATACCTCAGTGCATATGATAATCCAGGAGATGAAGGCCTCCCATTGGCACCACCCGAGGCACCAGACCCTTTTGAAGAGCCCTCAAATCCCATACAGCAGACGGCAGCAGGCGTAGATTCAGCATTTCTTAAAATCCCTAATGTTAGAGAATTTAAGGTTCCTGCAATACCCAGGGCAAGTCAGATGCCAAGTTATACCAAAACCACTGTACGAGAGCAGCCAAAGACAGAGCCTGATGGACCTAGTGAAGTGGCAGCAGAAACCAAATCAACCCCAACACCTTCAGAGTCATCATCCACAGCTGAAGGGGAAAAGGCAGAAGAAGCAGAACCAAGAGAACCAACGTTTCGAAGGAAGTACAATGCTGCAGTACCAAGGAGCTCCAGGTTAAGATCCTCTCTCATATTCAGCTCTCTTGATCAGCAGCAAACTGCTCAAGGCCAACAGGATGAGGAAAGTGACAAAAACGAAGCAGAAGAGACAAAACTACCTTTTATTTCAAAGGTTTTAGGACAAAGGAGATCTGCAACAAGAGAACCTCTTGAATGGAGCCGTTACAAAAAGTCAAACACTTTTGATACCTCAACCACAGAAACATCCAAGCCAGGTGATGGGAACAGTAAAGCAGATGATAAAGATCCATCAACTGTAGAAAATTCAAAAAATGTTTCAGAAAACAGTGGGGCACAGGAGTCATTAAAACAGCCTCATGGCAAGCAAGATAACTCTTCACCATCAATGCTACAATCCAAGCCATCAGAAGCTGAGCCATCCAAAACTGATCAGCCAGTACAAGCACCCAAATCTTTTCTCACCACTCCATCGTATGTCGATATGAGTGATCCTGATAAAAGGTTCATGTTTTTCAAAGAGTTGGCAGCAAAACGCAAAGCAGAAAAGGCTGCAGAAGCCCAAAAGGGCAAAGATGAGGCCAAGATGAAACCAACTGTTCTAAAAAACAATTCCACGGTTAAAAAGGAGGAACCTGATTCAAAAGTAGCCCCAGAAAAGATGGCTAATACTTCACCCTCTGAGGTTTTATCTGACCAGCTTGTCGAAAATGATTCCAATACCTCCCAAAGCTGTAAAGAGGAACAATACGCAGTTTCAACTGATTCAGAGAAGAAAGAACTGACAACCAGCAAACCAGCAACATCTTTGCCTGTTTCTGCAGAAACAGGATGTCCTCTGAGTGAGCCTCTTGAAGACTCAAAGCTGTCAAAAACTGCTGTACAAGAGAGTAGCCTAAGTCATTCACCAGCATCCACAAACGCTACCCCTGCTAATGTTCCTTCTCCTATACAAGGTACAAATGAGAGCAAAATTGCAGGCTGTGATCTTACCTCAAATGAGTCCAGTTCTCTCTCTCCCAGCTCAGTGGAGGTAACACCATTTTCTGCATCTGCTGCATTGGATTCTAAAACCAAAATAACTGATTCAGTTCAGTTAGGAACCATAAGCTCTGAGCCTGTACAACTATCAGAAGTTCAAAGCTCTTCCTCTGATCACCATCTATCAGATCCTGGTTCACAGATAAGTCTGAGTCCTCCAACCTCTAGCTCTGCTCCTCTTTCCACTCCGGTAGAGACTTCATCTTCTGATGTTACCCCAGAAGACTCCAACTCAACGCCCCTCTCCAGCATATTGTCTCCAAATTCTGATAAAACAGAAGCACTTGAATCTGTCAGCTCTGTTGACAAAACTTCTGTAGAACTTACAGAATCAGAGTCTACTCAAGCTTGTCTAAAGTCTGTTCCCCAGTTGACCTCATCTGAGAGCCCTTCAGCACATGTGGATTCCGATATTTCTCCTGACACGTGTACCGCTTGTGCAGAACCGAACGCGTCCCCATTACAGTCCACAATAGAGACCAACTCTGAAGAATGTTGTGCTCCAGCACCTTCAGAAAAAGATAAAGTTGAATCAGAAAATCACTCTGTTCCAGAGACTGTTCCAAAGAAATCAGAGGATGTCAAATCTGATAGCAAACCTAGTCCTAGCCCTTCATCTCCCAAGTCAAGCTTACTGAATGTATCTGATGGGGAAAGTTCTATTTCAGATCAAATTACTCCTCCTGGGCCTACTCCATCAGAAACATGCTCTCCTGTTAATCCAGACATGATTGCTAATGCTTCCCAGTCCACATCAAATGCATCTCCACAAGATCCACTAACGCAAACAACCTCTCCGTCCAAACTTAACCTGACAGGATCTGTCACTCCTAATCCTGTTGAAACAGTATCACCTTCTTCCACTCTAACTGCGTCAGTCGGATCAGTTTTGTCCCCTGAAGTTGAAAAAACAGAAACCAACATTTCCTCAGATATACCCTCTCCTCCCAAGCAGACTGCAACAGACTCAAATGAAACTCCAGAGCCTACCTCAAAAATCCCAGCCGAGCCAGAGCCAACACCTGAATCTGCGACTTCTGAAAGCCACCCCACAGAGCCATGTGAACCTACTGAAAATAGTAAAATAGACCAACAGAGTGAAATGAGCAATGAGGCTGACCCCGGTGAGAAAAAACCTGAGGATGTTCAGGCCACAAACAAGGTCAAGAACGGTACAACACAGGAATCTATCAGAAGCGAAAAAACGAATGAACAAGTCAGGCAAAACAACTGCTCTGAGCTGGCAGAGACTACATCAAATGAAGTTGTTCCTCCATCACCGCAGTCCAAGCAGCCAAAATCCAGCCAGTCTCGCTACCAGTCATCAACAGCCAACGTGCTTGCAAGCAGCAACCTCAGAGACGATACAAAGCTGCTTCTGGAGCAGATTTCTGCAAATAGCCAGAGCAGGAATGAGGCCACCAAAGAGTCGCCTGTCACCGATGATGAGAAAGAAGGTGAAGCTGACAAAAATGCCAAAAGGGAGAAAGAGAGAGGGATCAGGACACTTAGCAGAGGGCAGCAGTCCAAGTCAGAAGAGGAGAGGGACAAGCTGCTGGAGAGGATCCAAAGCATGAGGAAGGAGAGGAAAGTTTACAGTCGATTTGAGGTATGAATATATACAATGCACCCATTTAAATGAATATTCACTTGCCTTTGTGTTAAGCAATATTATGTCTCTGCTTCTTTCCCAGATGGCACCTTAACTGGTATCTTAAGTGTGTTGAGGAGAATAAAGAGTGCCTACAGCAAGTGTAGAAAGAAGGTGAATTCAAGTGAAAATGATGAGCAAGACATGTTCTCACCAAAAACACAAATTTCAAATGGTGAAACTAGTTCAAAAGAATACAGTCCTGCTGTCCCAAAAACACGCACCATGTTAGAACAAGGGCTTTTTGCTGTGGGCGGATCACCAAGTTGCAACCAGTGTGAATGGCACATGGACTGAGAATATGTGTGTGATCAACGGTCTTACCGAATGCATGGGTTAAGTGCAATGTGTGCACAGATTTCTACAACGATCCTTCCCATCCTTGCCTTTTTTACAGCACTGACATTAGTGTCAGCATTTTGTTTTAGACAAAATGTGATGTTAAAGCGTAATAGATGATCTAAAGTAGTCTTGAGTTTGTAAACTGTATTATACTGTTGTTTGTATTATATATTATTTTGCAATGTTAAACGAAAGATGGTGATCATTACATGTATTTGTTAAAAAGGTGGATCCGTAAACTCATATCTACGAAAGGCTGTCGTTGTTCTGATGTAAATAAACTGTAACTTAAATTTTTTAGTAATCTGGAATTGAAATGTGATGGAAAAACGTGACATTGAAACGGAATACCAACTTAAACATGATGTACCAACAGTATCACTGTGTAGATCATTGTACATCATACAGTATGCAATGTTTTTTTTCTATTTTTCTATAGAACATTAACTAATAGGAGTCACTGGTCTTTTGAGCTGCACCTGGTTGTCTTAAAGAGTCAATTACCCAAATCACCCATAGTTGATTTGTGAAAAAAATACATGAGTGAAAATGTGTTTAAATGTCATGTAAAACCAAAGCTACCTTAAAATAAGAGGTTATGTTTTGGAATGTGCTGCAACCAATCCTTTAATTACCTCTGATGAACTTTGCCTGACCCTGTCATTTTTAAATGGAAACTTGTCATACATGAAATTCTGAAAACTGCAAAGAATGTACGCAACAGTATGTAGAGTACAACAGTTACAACTTCTCGACAAATGCCTGTCTTTAGCAATATTTGCAATATGTAAATAAAATGTCTTAAAAAAAAAAAAAGTTTTTCTGGCTCCCGTGTGCCTGATGTTGCAAGAATAATGTACGAAAATAAGATAAACTAGTTTAGTAATGAAACATATAATTAAATCATCAGGACTTAACTTACGCAAGGACTTCTAAGCTTACACAACCTGTACCAATGTCTCGTGAGTGTGTCGCCACAGTGACGTCTCCTCTGACACCACCCTCAGGCCAAACGTACTTCTACACAAAGAAGGGAACACTTTATTTTTAATAAAAGTCTGGCCAATACAATTTCAAGTTGGCAATACAAAACTGTACATAATGCAGACTAAGCTTGAGGATACAAAAAAATACATTAATAAATTAAAAGAAACCACAAAGTGCAGGAGTCTAATGAGGAAGCTACAGACCCCGGGAAGGGACATGGACGGGGGGAAGAGATGCACCTATGTGTAGGTTTTGAGTGTTTTCCCTCCGTGTCTCTGTACGAAGCAGACAATGCACATTTTGTAAATAAATGAAGAGGTTCCCAAACTTCTGCCAGCGTGCCTCCCTCTAAGTCTCTCGGGTCATAATCACTTCAAGTGTCTTGTGCTTTTTTTTTTTAACTTATTTAACTTTGTGGAGCTTCTCTTGCAAAACGCCCATGAAATCGCTTGAGCTCTCACTGTGAATGAAATTGCCCACAGTCACATGCTGGTGCGTTTGGTAACGAACGAGGGGGACTCCCATGCTGCATAAGAAACAGTGGGCCGCTTGTCTTGAAAGTGTTGCTTCGCCTCCACCGCTGGCAAATGTCTTGATAGGCTTGTACTGAATTACACTAATCTTTTAAAGAACCCCGGCTGCCCGGAGTTCCTCTGGTCTGGGGGAGAACAAGACACATTTTTAAAGAGTCCAATTTATTTTTTATCATTTTTCCAGTGTTTTATTTATTTGCTTTTCCGTTGTGGATCAGTGTCGGCTTGCGTTGGAATGACCACAGCCCTGAGGAGAGTGTACCACATCACAGCGTTCAGCTGGTACGCTTTTGTTGTGAAGAGTCTTGCTGCGAAGGATGGTGAGGAGCTACCACCGGGCATCTTTGTTTATGGAGGACCGTGGAAGTACCTGACTTTTTTGAATGTGGTGAGTACATGACCTCTGTTACACTGAAATAACGATGTGAATAGGGATGGCGGAAAAATAATAATGCCGCAGATATATTCAGCTATTGCAGATGACATTCTTTGGACTGGCAGCAATGAATGATCTACAGCCTGGGGAAAAATCCAAGAGTACTCTGAGCAGATGTAAAGACCTGCTCTTCTCTGTCTTTGCCTTCCCTGTGGGCATGGTGAGAAACAGAATATTATACACTGTATGCAATTAAATCATCATGCATTACCTCTGTTCTCTGAATAGGTTTGTTTTGTTTTGTTTTTTTAGTTTGTTGTTCTACTTTTCTGGACAATCTTTATCTATGACAGAGAGTTAGTCTACCCAGCAAGTATTGACACCTTCTTCCCTCCATGGATGAATCACGCCATGGTCTGTAAACGTTCTTCTTCTTCTTTTAAGACTCTTGTGTTGAAATTTGAATAAATCTGGATTTTCCTGTCACAAACCCTCACACATATTGACTTGTTCCTACTGTACACTGTTTTCTCAGCACACGTTCGTGCTGCCTGTGTTACTCGGAGAAGTGCTGGTGCAGCCGCATGTCTACCCAAAGACCAAACACGCGCTGGCAGCGTTGGGAGCTGTGGGCTTGGCTTACTCGTTTTGGTAAGTGTTGAGTCAGCAGAAACAGTGGCAATAATTTCCAAACTTGAATGGGTATTAAGTTAACACAAATATCACAGAAACACATAGAGAGCAGTGTCTCAGTGTGTCCGTGTTCCTACAGTCCAGTGCAGCAGTGAGTACCAGTTCACAACACAAACAAGCCTGAGGATGAAAACGTTGAACCCCCAATAGTCCCGGCTCACTCTCCGTGACTGTAGATCTTCCTGTCTGATGGTGCAAACAATAAACACACTGTAGGTCCAGATTTTTGTAATAATAATCGGTATCATCAGAGTCGGTGGGTGGAAACTCTGCCTGCCAATATTTGTGCGGGACACACCAGGTACAAGATGATCTGACAGATGCAGTGATACCGGATATAGCTCATCCCTCGATCTCTGTCTGAACATGTCCTGCAGGATTCTATGGGTGTACTTGTCTGTTGGGATCTGGGTGTATCCCCTCCTTGGCCACTTCAGCACTTCTGGTCTAGTGGGCTTCTTCTTTTTCAACATGTCGGTGGTGACCTTGTTCTACCTGCTGGGCGACAAGCTCAACAGCCGCGTGTGGAGTAAGTGACATTGACAGACGTTTCATAGACAAACCTCTGAATTCGAGTGAACTCGCCTCTAATCTGTCTTTCTGCCTGTCTCTTCTTCTGCTCTCTTTTACTCTAGGTAAGGACATGAAGTGACTCGCAGACTCTCTGCCAGACGAAAAAATGGTTAAATACAGTAGTAACCCCTTAAAGTGATGAAACGTTTGAGAGAAGGAAATAACCCACCTTTTGCATCCACAAATGTAAAAGTTGAATACACGAATAATAAAGCGCACACTGGTTCAGTTCAGTGACACCTGAAGCCTCCGTTGGTCTGTGTGAACCAAAGCTTATGGTAGCTAATGTTGGAAAATCTGAGTAACTTCACTGGTTATATGATTCCTCTCGACTGTGTCCGACCGTTACATTAGTTTAGCTAAATGCCAAACAGTGGATTAACATTAAGATCGCATTGTCCCATTGCTTTACATTGCTGCCATTGTTCCATGGCTGCGGCACCAGTTACATGGTCTCACTTTCAAGGGGTTTAACTCTCCGTTGTGAAACTGCTTATGTCACACAGGGGTATTTAACATTGCAAAACAGGACCAACAACAACTACAACAAGTGTCCCTGACAACAGCACAAGAACTCCTCCCAGGTGCATTGATAATCAATGCAGTTTCTTATCAAAAAATAAAAAATGTATATATATATAATAATATAATAAATATAATATTTCAGATGCTCTTTCCACGTATTCTAAGGTTTTAACTCGTAGGTTGGCAATAAATCAAGCAGGATCAGGATCCACTATCAGTATTATCACTCATCTCTACCTTTATGCAAAGTGGAGATGAGATTATTGCCAATTCATTACCAATGTCACGTTTGACCTGAAAAAAGAGCGCTTATTTCCCATTAATCACGGAACATCTGGAGGAGGCTGCAAGAATCGTTTGACGTGCAGTCATCCATGAATCCGTGCCGAAGAGTCTTGATTTGATGTCATCCCATATCCACTGAGTTCTCCAGGAACAGCTGTTTATTCCTTTCTTTGTTTGCTTCCCTCCTTTCCTTCTGAGCTGCGATCAGGCACCGTGTAGGTCTCGGTAGCCTTTGAGGTGGTGGAGATAGTTCGGGTCTGCGTCCACCAATCCAACTGAGAGGATCTTGGCCAACAGGTGCACGTCCTCTTCACTCAGATCCTTCTGTTACAGAGAGGAAGAGTCTGATGTTTAACTCAAATTATAATAAGTTATTACAGCATTTGACTGTGGATCATTACTTACTTTCTTGTTGTTGGCAGTGGACTCTGGCTGCTGTAATTTGTTCAGTTTATTTCCCTGTTGAAGACAACAGTCAGTGTAGATTATCACATTTGTGTCAAACTTGCGGCCTCTGTTTTCTTAAGGTTGATTTGTGTTTTGTTCTTTATCCAAATTACATTTTAAAACAGAGAATCTTCCACCACGCACAAGCAAATGTTCAGTCACCTCTTTGAGTCCTTTTGAAAAGCAAATTATGACGAAGAGAAGGCCAGCAATGATCTGAGCATTACAAAGAACACAGTCAGTCTCAGGCATCAAATACACAAAAACTTCAGCTAAAAGACTAAAGTAAAGTTTGAAGATGTTTTTTTACTTACTCCCACCATGTGCAACATGTTTGTTCCTCTTGGTTCCGTCCTGCTCGTGCGCTGCTTTGGGACTGAATGTGGACCAAATGAGTTCCTCCTGCTCTGACATGGCGGATCACAGATCACAGTGCGTAAGTCACTGGGGGAAAAACACCCATGACCAACCAGCACAACTGGAAACACTGCATTTTCAAGAGGCACCCACTCTGTCAGCTGAAAGACGAATGTGGTGATTCACACGTCTGCGTAAAACGGACTGTTGTTGTGGAAGGAGATCAATTGTTGGTTTTCAGTGCTTACGCAGATCGCAGTTTTGACTGCATCTCGTTATTGACACTTTTAAATAACAGCAAAAGAGAACAGTTCGTCTGGCCCGTGACCTATGATGCAGCATTATGAATTAGTAAATGAATGAATAAATGAAGTCCCTTTAACTTTAATTTACACCTAACTCATTTTGAATAGGTTAACAATAACAATCCTTAAGGTTGTTTGGAAACATCTGGCTCTTGTAGACAGAATACAATACACATTCTTATTTTTATATAACTTGTATATCTGTTTAAGTTAAGGATGTGAATAAGTCTTTCCACTCACTGATATTGTGGCAGGGTTATGACTCACTATTAGTTTGTTTTTCCAGTAACCACATGGTGTTTCAGTTTTTCCTTATACAGATATGCATAAATACTGTAGGTGAGTGACTTCACTTGTTTATCAGATCCATCAGAGGGAGCAGGACGCTAATTCCGTACTAAAAGGTTTTGATAAGGGCAGATATGTTCCAATTACAAATTTCAAATAAAATATACTACAGATGTTACATTAATAATTTTATAGAGAGATTATAGAGCAGAAGTTCATCTGCTGGGGGAGGTGCTCCTGTGCCTCATCAGGACAATTTTGGAAGTTTTTTTTAAATACACTTTATTTTCAAAGTACAAACATATTACAGAACAAGACAGACGATCAGCTATAAACAGAAGAAAACAACTTCAAAATAATTAAATGTCAACTTATAATAAATAATAACAGGTCACACTTTATTCAGGGTAAGTACTGTTTTGTGTATTGCATAGATATTTAATTTCTGTTGGTGATTTTAACATTTAGTTTATGCTATTATAGGCCAAGTAGCATAATCTTTACGTCTTTAATTTCCTATTTAGAACCACATTCTAGAAGAGTAAAAGTGCATGTGTATCTGTATATCTAAATCAGGTTCACAATAAATCCATCAAAGGATTGTCCTGTCCTGACTAAATATATCCAAACCATACAAGCCATTTAGAGAAGTAACTGTGTCGATAGGGTCATTCCGTGTTTCGATCAACTCCTTTGGTTAGGTTACCAATACGTGTTCCTAATATCCCAAAATTATTGTATTCTGTCCCAAATTATGCTCAAGCATAGTTTTTTCAAAATATGAGTGAGACCATCTATGTGTGAGGGGATTTTGGTGACTGCACATGAGTGAAGTTTTTCAATTATTATTCCAAAATACGAGTTATACTCTGACCAGGAGCAGTTTGTTAATGTTTGATTTTATTGAATATCTTTGTGGGTTGGCGGAAAGAAGAAGAGGATGAGGAGGAGAGATGGAGAGAGAGATCAACTGGTAGGTAAAGCAGAAAAACATCATTCTACGTCTTTTTGTAAAAAACAGGAAAAACCGGAGCACCCGGAGGAAACCCATATACCGACAGTGACAAACTGCTGATCACCCACTCAATAGTGCTGAGGAGACCGAGCTTCTGTGCGGCCTGATAATACGCTGCCATATATATGTTTCTGACAGGGGGACATTCAGGTGGACGCAGGGGTGTAGCACCAAATTCTGGGCCCTATACTCTGTGGGGCCCACACCGCCACCACCCCAACCCCTCACAAGTACTTTACTATGGTTAAATGAGGTTTGCTTAGAGCATCATGAGTTATTATTTTCTTCATGTGTCTTTTAAGTATTCCCGAGGTATAAGACAATGCATAAAAATATGGAACCTCCGCTATTGTTTGAAATACATAGTTCAGTCTCTCAACCAATGTATTCAGCCTATTTTTAATCTATGTTATGACACTAATTAGTTAGAAAACACTAATTACAAACAAAAGATTTTTTAAATTCCATGCTTTCCAGGGCCCAAGGGCGGGGGAGCCATGCGTAGTCCCCTTTCCCCCCTCAGTGCTGGGTGGACGTGAAGGTTCTAGAAAAAGAGCAAGCTGCCGATTATACTCATCACGACGGCAAGCATAGCTACACATTGACTCAGTACAATAATGTAAAGACGAATAAAAATGGGGTGGTAGCGTCCCTTTGCAAGTTGATCACAGTATCTCTGGATGTGGACTTGAAAAGACTGAACGACGTCGGCTTCCACCTCCAACTTCTCGAGCAGCAGCAGATATTGTACATGTCCGTCAAACTTCTGGATCAGATCTTTGAGCACGCGCTTGGCCACTTTCTTCGACTTGTTCATATCCAGAAAATACTTTTTCTTTATCTTCAATTTGAGTCCGTCAAGGATCTTGTGCACCAGACGTGCAGCGTGGTGGATCATCGTGTCCTTGCTGCAGGCCTCCAGAGCGCCGCTTTTCTCCAGCACTCGGAGGGTCACCAACAACACAAACAGCTGGAGCTTCTTCTCGTTCTGCTCGGACTGCTCCGCGTTGTCCTCCGCGGCCACGAGCACAATCCCCGACGCCAACCTCTTCTCGATCTGCTCTGCTATTCTCACGTGTGCCATCGTGGACGTCGGTCGTGGAGCTTCTGTAATTGAATTGTTGAACTGGAAGCAAATAAATGCTCAGTTGAAAAATTTGACCATAAACTGACTAAATCATTTGAACTGAGTTTGCGTTTTGCAGAACGCAGCCCCTTTGATGCCTGGCGCCTTTTGATGTCACACACGATGCCTGATGTCATAAAGGGCCTTTGGGTCAAAGGCTTTGACGTCATTGTGGAACATGTGACGTCACACTCGCACGTACACATATGCCTGCAAAGAGAATACAAAACTATTAAAGTCCTGTTGATATGGACGGGGATGATATCAAACTTTTGGGCTAAAAGTGCCCGACAGTATCACAATTATGAAAATGAAACATGGATGATAAGGCACACAACTGTGTGCAGCTATAAAGGGGCGCCTCACTTCCTGTAAAGTGGGCGATCCTTCAAATTAAAGGTCTCCCGTTGGTAATTACGCCACACTTACATTCGCATTACCCTTTTTTTAAATATGATATTCAGATAAACCCGACATCACTTGTGGTAAACAGAGAAACATAAATACACGCCCTCGCCACTGTGCTGCTACAAATGAGTGATATTTCTGAGAGAAGAAACCGGACATTCGTGTTCTAGTGCAGCTGCCTTGACGGCTTCCTGCAGCAGTTGTTGACAGGAGCCGTCGAGTGGAGAAGGGGTCGGGGAGCAATTCCTGCAGCCAGCTGGCAGTCGGCTATTTGCATTCAAAAAAAGCTGAAAAAATGCCCTGGAATGAACGTTGTTAACGTGGGGCCCAGCGATCGAGCAGAAGTGTGGAGCTGTCGCTGTCAGACACGATCTGGCGCCTTTGGTGAGATTGTTAGCTATTTAGCTGTAAACACGTCAACGTTAGATGGCTGCAACTTTTCACTGCGCACACTAAACGCCAAGGAATGACACAGTTGCAGTCACCTGGATGTGTTGACTCTCAGCTTCTAAACGTCCTAAATATATCCAATGCATATATCATGTTAGCCTGCTAACCTCGTAGCACAGTTGGGGGGGTCGATGCTATATCACTGTCCCCATGTGTCGAACGCTTCTACTAAACACGTTCCCCTCAGTCGCTAACCGCCGCCACCAACCGTGTGACTGTTACGTTGAGACATGTCAAACGCGCTTGAACGAGTTGGCATCCGTCACGACGGATCTGTGTCGCTGTTAATCGCGGTGAACGGTCGTCAAGAGTCATGCTAGCTGTCTCGTCCGCGGACCGTCAGAATAAAACTTCCGCTTTGCATATTGAACCAATTTCATCGGGGTTTTTTTTGATTATTTTTTAGAAGAAGAAACGGTGCCTATCTATTTTTTTGTATGATGGCTGTCGTTAATTGTGGTTAATAATATGTTGATTGAATGAGGATGCGTTCAAATTTAAGCGTTATGTTTTAAAACGCGTTTTTTGCCGTGTGTTTTAATTTGGAGTTCACGTCGCCCAAAGCGGAAGTCCTGTCGCGGTACGATCGCAGTTAACTTCGCTCCTCTACCGCCGTTATCTTAACTGTAGCTTACTTGGCTAATCTGTTTACCTGACATCTGTCCCGCCACGAGCTCCGTCAGGTTCTCATATCCGTGTCACGACGAAGGAGAAGCCAAACCATACGTACTCGCCTGTAGTTCGTGGAGAATGTAATGCGATTTCAGCCAAACACGTTGTTCGGCTACCTTTGCTAGGTGATGCGAATAATACGCGCCAGCTGACCGTGTGGATGTCCGGCTGTGCTCCGCCAGGTGCCGCTAGCCGAGGCGTGTCCCCCGATCCTGCCGGCTGCGTTTAGCCGAGGGGCAGTGCCACAATGCTGTGCTGGGGAAATGCCTCCTACGGACAGCTGGGCTTGGGTGGGATCGACGAGGAGATCGTGGTCGAGCCGCGGACATGCGACTTCTTCCACGGGAAGCGAGTGTGTGACGTGGGGTGTGGCCGCAGACACACCGCCGTCCTGCTGGAGGACGGGACGGTGTACACCTGTGGCTGCAATGACCTGGGCCAGCTGGGGCACGAGAAGTCCAGGAAGAAACCAGGTTGGTGCCTTGTTGGAGTTGTCCATGATCCCAGTTGGTATGAATCATTCATGACATGAGCATTTGTCTTTGTCTTCTATCAGAACAGGTCGTGGCCCTGGACGCACAGATCATAACGGCGGTGTCATGTGGAGAGGCCCACACGCTCGCCCTGAACGATAAAGGGCAGATTTTCTCCTGGGGCCTGGGCTCAGATGGGCAGCTGGGCTTGAACAACTTTGAAGAATGTGTCCGTGTGCCTAGGTGAATTCACACAGCTTGTTTGCTCATCGACTGATGTTTGTGAGACACGTATACGATTCATCTTATCCTTATCCGAGTGTTGTAATTTGAATGTAATTTATTTTGAGTCTCTTTCAACTCAAACAACGCTCATTTCTCTCTGCTTGTCAAATGCCAGAAACATCAAGAGTTTGTCAGATGTACAAATCACTCAGGTAGCCTGTGGTTATTGGCACTCCCATGCACTTTCAAGAGGTGAGGATGGTTTGTACCTACATGATGAACATGTATCCAGTCAGTGTATTATGCTTTCCACATGTTAGGCCATTCAATGATTCATATGTTTTGTTTTGCACAGGGGGGCAAGTCTTTTCGTGGGGCCAGAGTCGATATGGACAACTTGGGCTAGGAATAAAGGGACAGAGCGTTTCCACACCGCAAGTCGTCCAGTCCCTGCAGGGCATTCCTTTTGCCCAGATAGCAGCAGGTGGTGCCCACAGCTTTGCCCTCACTCTCTCAGGAGCAGTGTTTGGTTGGGGGCGCAACAAGTTTGGTCAGCTGGGTCTCAATGACACCAATGGTGGGTGGTCAAACCCCTAACGTGCTTGGTGAGCATTCCAGTCTTAAATTCAGACCAATTGTCAGGATGTCTTTTTCAGATCGATGTTTCCCAGCACTGCTGAAATCCCTTAGGTCACAGAGAGTGATTTACATCTCCTGTGGAGAAGATCACACAGCAGCACTGACCAAGTTAAGTTATATACCTTTTGTTTATCTGATGACCCTGCAGTGTTGAGTGTGGAAGACCCGGATGTGAATCTGGGGTTACTTTGGATCAAAACTGAGATGTGGGGACTCGAGGACAACTGAACAAAACCCTGCAATCGAGACTTCAGGGCCTCAACCTTTCGGGCTCTGACAGGTTTTCTGTTAAGGGGCTAAAAAACTATTATCTTTTACCATCAGAAGCTTTCTTTGGCTTGTGATGTAGCCTGAATTTTGAAAACGTCATGGGTGGTGGATGAAATTACTCGTTTCTATCCAGGTACCTAGAATGCATCGAGATTCTGTTTCAGTTGTGGGCTCAAGTTGTAGAGGAGGATCCTCCAGGTTAAATTACACGCTCTGAGGGAGTACAGCATTTAACATTTAACATTTAGTTGGACCTTTCATGTGGGTGATAACTGTACGGAAATCATTAACTTTATCCTTCCTGCTTTCTGTCTGTCCCGGTCCTTTATACTGTGACTGCTAACATTTGGCTTTGCAGTGCTCAAGTCTTTCGGGAAGGTCCAAATAACTGCTGTTGCTGATTTTACAGGAAGGAGGTGTGTTTACATTTGGAGCAGGGGGATACGGACAACTTGGACATAACTCTACAAACCATGAAATCAACCCCCGGAAAGTGTTTGAGCTCATGGGAAATGTAGTTACGCAGATTGCATGTGGAAGGTAAAATTCGTACATTTTATCTCACAAGTGATTAAAATTATGTTTTGTCTCACATGATTAAAATGTTTTGTGTAGCAACATCGATGATCAGTGTTAACGGTAATTCGGGTGTAAGTACATTTAGTTTTTTTTCAAATTATTGTGCAATTACAAGGCAGCACACATTGGCTTTCACACCCTCCTCTGGGAAGATGGACTCGTTCGGGCTCGGTGGTAATGGGCAGCTTGGTACGCGCTCCACTTGCAACAGGAAAAGCCCCGCCCCTGTCAAAGGCCTTGGGGTAGCCTCCAATGCTCCAGCGTATACAGGTGAGACACAATATATGAAGCTGCATTGCACAGCAATGTATCCTTGCATCTATTTCTTACTACTATTCCATTACCTCACAGACTCGGAGCAGGACTGTTGTGTGAAGAGGATTTATGCTGGAGGAGATCAGAGCTTTGCTCACTATTGCACTGCCAATGTAAGTTTTCAGTAGTAAAGGAGCTTCTCACATATTGAGGTGGGGCTCATAGATTTAAGTAAATTGTAAGAACGTGTGTGCACCGTGTCGAAAATTAGGCAAACTGCTCCACTTTGTCCTGCAGAGTCGATATACACTGTCATGTTTTTTTTTGTAGACCCTCCAGAGCGTAGACGACGTGAGGATAAAAGATTCCCACATACGCATCTGCACCTTAAATGAGTCGATCATACAAAGATGGTTGAACCATTCACCAGGAAGACTCCCGCAAGAAATCTCCAAGTAAAGTCTTCTTCTCCTCACGAGAACAATGGCTGACCTGACTGTATTCATGTTATTGCTATTGTTAATCTATTGTAGACACATTATCTTCAAATGGGAAAGCTGTCATGAGTCTTCTTGTAGTTGCACTAATGACTTCCTTGTTTTGATTCCCTCAGTGAGATTGACCTGGTGTTCTCCTCAGCAAGCTGCCTCAATGGGTCTTTCCTGTCAATGAGGTAATTGAAAAATTAGACGAGGTTTAATAAAGTCTTAGTTCATTACTAACTACTGTTTTCATTATTCTCATATCCAAGGTACTTTCTCTACTGACCTATCACATTATTTACAAACAATATACGTAAAAATTGAGATATAGTCACCATTTGTTAGTAACCTAGACGTGTCGGACCTATTGTTTTTGTTGACACTTTCAGGGAGACGTTGATTCGCTGCTGTCGTCAGTGGTGTATTATAATTAGAGCTGTTTCCAATATTCAGTTCCACTTTTGTTAAGCAAGGTTGCTTTACCTGGCAGCCTGAATATTTGGAAAGCTACCTGTCTGGTCTCTTATCAACTGTCTGTTTCTTTTACACAGTCATCCAGATCACTACAGTACCAGCAGCAAATGCTCAGGAGTGGACATGAACACGGCTCGTATCCTGTTTCACAGAGTGATCCAGCAAGATCAGCATGAGATAGCTCAGCAGGTCAGTGGCCAAAAACAGAAACCCTGCTGTTTGTGCATGATATCCATTTATTACATTGCTGTTTTCCTTCTAGTTTACTTTCCCTTTCAAAACATCCATTGTTACGCCTGTGCGTAAAACTGAATTAATTACTAAACATATTTTTAGTGGTTATTAGGGTTTATAACACTTCACATCTGAAATGCATATTTCAATTCTTTCACAGTTTTCACTGTAAGGTTCTATACAACATTATTCCCTCCACATTTGTTTGCCCTTAAGACAAAGATGGTCTTACTCTGATCCCTTTACTGACAAAGGATTATTTCATAACAAAAAAACAAACGACAAAGGTTTCACTGTAGTCAGGTTTTATTTGCAAAAAGAAGATGAATTTGTTTCCAACAAGTGCCAGCCCTGTCCCTGTTGCAACAGACGTCATGTACCTTGAAATGCCCACTTGTCCCATGAGCTTGCCTTGTCTAACATCGAGACTCGAGTTCAACTCAAGCTCCAGCCTCTGCCACCACTAGCACGCTGCCCCACCTGAATATGTCATCGTGCTCTTTGCCTCAGAGTCTTCACAGCACAGTGTTTATGAAACGAGCAGGAATTAGGAATTATTTTCATCGTGACAGACCTGTAATCTTTCCTGTGTCTCCCTCAGATTGCTGCCAGTCTGGAAAAGAACCTAATTCCCAGACTGAATAACTCTCCACCAGACATTGAAGCCCTGAGACTCTACCTCACTCTTCCAGAATGCCCTCTCTTCAGTGACCGAAATAATTATGTGACTATCGCCATCCCATTTGCCAAATCCCTCCTCAGCCTGAAAGAGGCTCCACTAAAGGTGCTAGGTAGGATGAAGATGTAGATGATGGGGTGTATTTGTGCCTGAGCTGGTTTCAACATCGCGTTGGCTCTTAATCTTTTATTCTCTAAACCTTTGGTCTTCTGTTTTCGTCAGGAAACTGGTGGTCAAGTTTCGAGCCCCCAGTATTCCAGCGGCTGGTCGAGGTTTACAAGGAGGTGGTGGTGTATCTGCTTCAGATGCACAAGGTGGGCATTCCCTCAGTCGAGCAGAGAATTTTCACCTGTTTCCTGGACACGTCCCTCCGGCTCCTGGAGATCCTGCACATGGTGAGAAACGGAAAATAATTCCTGGATTTGTGTTACAACAGCTGTCACAATGTGTCAAATTCCTACAGTAAATCATACAGTACCTTGACAAAAAATTGGTAACATCCATTTTCCTCATGTTTCAGGTGAGTGAAAGGGCAGGACACATTATTCAGTACGATAAATTCTACATCCATGAGTTGGATGACCTGATAGACATCAGAAATGACTATGTCACATGGATTCAGAGGCAGATGTACCCAATGGTGAGTCTACTGGGGACGGTTGGCACCAGGGTACACTTGATTATATATTTTGTCTTTACTGAGGCATTGTGATCCATTTGCACATGCCTCTGTATCCTCAGGGCCATGATGGTGTGGTGACTCTGTGCAGGTATCCTTTTGTATTTGACGCCCAAGCGAAGACCACTCTGCTACAAACTGATGCTGTCATACAGATGCAGGTAATATGCAGTGATATAAAGGCAACATTAGAGCATGTAAACCTTTTCAAGTGATCACTCGAGCAGATGTCTCCTTCAAGGTTTCTTCCTTTGTGTGTTGCTTTTTTCTTCCGTCTGATTGGTTTCATTCAGTGTAAAGGAGCTGAATCTAGTGCAGGATTTGGGATTGCATCAACTGCAGTATCTTTGAAAACATCTAACTTCCTCCTCCTCCATCATTCCCTTGCTGCACTGATAGATGGCAGTGGACCAGGCACAGATGCAAAACTTCAGCTCTATGTTCCTGCCAGCAGTGGAATCTGTCAACCCGTGCCTCATCCTCATCGTGCGGAGGGAAAATATTGTTGGAGACACCATGGAAGTCCTCAGGAAGTCCAAGAATGTTGACTACAAGAAACCGCTTAAGGTAAAATTAATGTTTTTATATTCACAAAAGATCACTTCCCCTGAGCTCTATGGAGCATTTCAGCTAAAAGAAACCAGAGTGATTATATACATCTTTTAATTGAATGACTTATTTCATGAATTAAGTAAATGCATCATGGATTGATGCCTGGGTTCTTCAAATATTTTTTAACTAATCTGTGTTGCCACTTAGATGAAAACATAAAAGGCTCGCCGTTTTTGCTAATGTTTGCAACGTCCATGGCAGGTGATCTTTGTCGGAGAAGAGGCGGTCGACGCAGGAGGCGTGAGAAAGGAGTTCTTCCTCCTGATCATGAAAGAGCTGCTGGATCCCAAGTACGGCATGTTTCGTTACTACGAGGAGTCCAGACTCATCTGGTTTTCAAACAAGGTCATTGATTCACCTTCTGTGCTCGCACCGCTGAAATACCACCAGCAATGTTTTTAAGTGCACTCTAAAAACACCCTTTAATAATGAGGACACTGAAGTGGATGTGCATATGCCATATGTTGTTTACCCCTCCATAAAATCTTTTGACACTTAGTAACTGTCCCTCGCAGACCTTCGAAGACATTGACTTGTTCAACCTCATCGGACTCATCTGCGGTCTGGCCATCTACAATCTCACAATAGTGGAGCTCAACTTCCCCGTGGCCCTTTACAAGAAGCTCCTGAAGAGGAGGCCGACACTGGACGACCTGAAAGAGCTAATGCCAGATGTGGGAAGGTCAGATCAAGGAACAGTCATCTGAGGTTTTCCATTTAACATGTTTATGGATGCCAGTTTACTTTGGGGTTTGTTTGTTTTTGGCAGCATCTAAAATCACCACACACAGTGTTGATACAAAGTGTTCAACATTGTCTAAAAAAAATTTGATTTGGATAAATGATGAATGTTTGTTTTTTTGTGTCTCCTGTAAAATTAGGAGTCTGCAACATTTACTGGACTACACAGAAGATGACCTCGAGGAAACGTTCTGCTTGAACTTCACAGTAAGATAATTGTCAAACAGCAATCTCTGTGGTGCTTAAAGTATGAAATATATCTGCAAATCCTTTTAATAAAATCTAAACTTTTTTTGGAAATTCTCAGATCACAGAGGAAAACTATGGTGCCACAGAGGTTTTGGAACTAGTACCGAATGGCGAAGACATCAATGTAAATGAATCAAACAGGTAAATAATTGTTGCCTGTCCAGTTCACCAGTTGCAAATGTTGCTTAAATTAAGTTTTGCATTAGATTGGAAGATCGATAACAGAAAGAATGTATTAATGAATTGAATCAGTAGCTGCTTAGCTTAGCATAAAGAAAGGACTTGGGGGAACAGCTAACGAAACCATTACCATTTAATAGTTTCCACTCATTCTGAAAACAGTTGACTCCTCTGTATTCTTTGCTATTAGAAATCTTGTCATATTTCTCTCTTTCAACTGCAATTTTAAGTGTAAGATGGTTATAAACATAACTTTATTTTAATGACTTCTTTTTTTTTTGCCTCCAGGCAGGATTTTGTCCATGCCTACGTCGACTATGTTTTCAACACATCTGTGGCCCCACTGTTTGAGTGCTTCTATGCAGGCTTTCACAAAGTGTGCGGCGGGAAAGTCTTAGAGCTGTTCCAGCCCAATGAACTGCAAGCCATGGTCATTGGCAACACCAATTATGACTGGACGGAGCTCGAAAAGGTCTTGTTTCAAATCTTGATGAAAGAAAATGGGTCATCTCAGCAGCTCATTATGTCAAAGTAGGCCTGATATGTTTCAATAGTACAAATAATCTTTTTCTCCTCTTTAGAGTACTGAATACAAAGGGGAGTACTGGGCGGACCATCCCACCATCAGGCTCTTCTGGGAAGTGTTCCACAGTCTTCCTATAGAGAAGAAAAAACAGTTCCTCTGTAAGTGCCGCCGCCCATATACAACATCAGAGAAGTTCTAATTTTGGCTATCTGAATATACTTGTGTATTTCATGTTCAGCTGGAAACGTGAAACAATGTCTCGTCTTTCCAGTGTTCCTCACAGGAAGTGACCGCATACCCATCTTGGGCATGAAAAACCTGAAGCTAGTGATCCAGCCCACCGGAGGGGGCGAGCACTATTTACCTGTCGCTCACACCTGTTTCAACCTGCTGGACCTGCCGAAGTACACGAGTCTGGAAACACTCCGTGAGAAGCTTCTCCAGGCTATCGATCACAATCAAGGCTTTAATCTCGCCTGAACGTACACAGAAATGCCTAGAACTCAAGTTAACAGTCAAGACTGTCGATGGCGATCACTTCCCCAAATGCTTTGTTTTGCAGACCTGAACACTGGTTGGAAAGAGGCCATGTGACACTAGAAACAAGTAAGAGTTGGATAATTAGACTTGACTTAGATTTTCCAGCTTTCCCCATGCCATTACAGTATTTGATGCCCTATTACAAGCTGATTGACATTTGATATTGCTCTTGTAGATAAACTTTTATTCATGTTTGGATATGACAAGTATGATGAAGCAGACTACTGGTATATACTTTACAGGACAGGCACACAGCAGCATAAAGCCTGTAAAATATAATTAAATGCAGCAGCGCTACCTTCCCCTAGCTTAAAATGTAATGCAACAGTGAGATATTTTGTTTTGTTCATTCTGTTGGACACGTTTCAGAAACGCCCAGAAATAAAATGAAATACAAACACTGGCCTCAAAATGACTAGATTTAAATCAACACTACTTTCAAAACATCTTAAGCTCTACTTTGTAGTAACTGCTCTGACTATTTTACAGGCGATAATGACACTATCCACTCCCTGTGCATTAAACAATTATACTCGGACAATGAAAACTAACTCTCTTTATGTTAAGTTCTATTGTTGCATTTGATTGAGAGTAGTGCAAAGTGTACAGATTGGGTTTTCTTGGCTTGCAAGCCTTCAACAATCCACAATTAAAAATGAATAAGCCACTGAAATGAATGTGAATTACTCTCGGGATGAAAACCATCCAGTTTTAAGGGATTTTTTATGTATTTGTCTTTAAGCGCGTCAGCTGCTCAATGGTTTTATCTGATAATTTATCGCAACATCATTATGAATTCAAGTAATTTTAACACAAAACATTTAGCTTTCTTTCTATATGCACTGTTGATGCCACAACTTCATAACCAGAAAGACAAAAACATTAGGGCTACATACGTTCATCTTCGAGGCCAAATCAAAAATTTGCTCTACTTTAGAATGTAAATCACTGGAATTTATATCCAATGTTTCACTGTATGACATATCAATAATTGTACAAACCCTTTTAAAAAAATCGGCTTTAATGATTTTTCTTGTCCTTTAATAATAATAATGATGGATGTTGATCAAAAAAAAAGGATTTCTATCCAGACATTTCAGTTCAGGATTAAATTTTAATGATAAGCTGTACATGTCAAATCATATGTACACTTTGCAGTATATAGGCAGGAAGAAGGCAGATTTGTGGATGTCTGTTGTCCCACTTGTGCGGAACTTAAAATGTGGATTCAGTGAGGCAACTCGTGCTTCTCCAGCTTATAGTGGGTCCCACAGGAAGGGCAGCGCTGGGCCTCTCCATGGTGAACCCAGAACCACACAATAGCGGTGTTGTCTTCCTCACCTGCAGGAGATTGAATAATATGTAACATTGTTTGTAGCATGGAAGAGAAAAGTGAGATTTGTGTTTAATATACAACACTTACAAATACAGCCCACCAGCCTCTTGTCTATAGTGCACGGCACAATCTGAGGGTCTTCCTTGGTGCCTGGATAGTGTTTGGGCGGCAGTATACTGTAGGGATCCTGTCATTTCAAATTGAAAGACAATTAGTACACGTGAAGTTTCGACACACGACACTTGTGTGAAGAGTTTGCTACCTTTCCCTCCCTGAGGGCCACCATGATGCGTCGTTCCCGCCCAGTGGCCTGCTCGTCATCTGTTGGTATTCCTAAAACAAATATATATGTGAATATGGCATATGTTTTCATTAAAACAAAGTATGAACATGTGCTCTGTGCATATTACAGTGTGACTGTCAGTGCAGTAAGATTGCACGTAGGCAATGGACACCGCCCACACCCAGACCTGCCCCCCCCCCCCGAAACTGGCATCGAACCAACACCCGCCTGCCAGCGGAGGTGGGTCAATCAAAGGCCTTTCCTCGAGTTAATGTCCCCATGACCTTCATTACTTGATCAAAATATTGTAGTCAATAAAACCAGACATAATAATCGATATAAACCTCACAGTACACACTTTCAATGCGAATCAATATTGCGTCTAAATTAAACGTTAGTTGACCCTGTGTTGACAACAACACATGTTGGCAACAGTCACAGTTCAGACGTCGTGTATGATGAAGAGTTTTAGCGGCGAAACTGCCCAATAAATGTCATATATAACAATAATGAATATTTCCAGACTTGCACTTCGGCGTCCTCAGTTCACCTCCTGCACTTGTGACCCCGCGGCTGCTTCGTTTCTACACTTGTTTCCTGGTCAAACGGTGTAACAACGTGTTCGTGTTACCTCTGCCTGAGGCCAGAGCAGCGGCGCAGTGCAGCGGCCGAGCCGCCGCCACGTTGCCCCTCAGCCGCAGTGTCGTCGTCCAGCCTCGGAGCAGCAGACGTCCCGCCATGACTCTCACTTCACTTTCAGATACCGAGAAGGTGACGCGGGAGCAGCGGCGGGTAGAGCGGACTGAAGTGACCCCGACGGCCGTCTGAGCGACAGGTGGACGGACCAATGACAGAAGAGACGCGCCTGCGCCGACCAATGAAATTGAGCGAGACGGCGCACGCGGAACAGGTGGGGACTACTGCTTGTGGCCAGGAGCTATTTAAAACAAAAGTGAAAGTTTAAGTTTATTTTGTTCCTCGAATGACACACGTAGGTCGGAAGCGAAAGAAAACTTATACTTAAAGTATCACAAATATTCAGAAAGATGTTAACAATATATCATATCACTAGATGATGATTGTAACATTGTTTTATAAGCAGAATCAATCAATCGATCAGACTTTATAGCACTTTTCATACAAATAATGCAACACAAAGTGCATCACAGACAACCCGGTAAACATTAATAATGAGGGACAAAAAAAGAAAAGTATAAGAGATGTATAAATTAATAGACGGATAAATAAATAGAATAAATATGTTGTGTCGTGTATGTCTGGTAAAGGTAGTTTAATGTAAACCTAACAGTAATTTCCAGTAGCAGCTTTAACAATAAAACTATGTCTGTCTGGTTTCTGCATGAAGTTCGTTACGTTTGTTGAGTCAACAGATGTGTGTGTTGCACTGACTGGTGTGAGTGACGGTCAGTTCTCCTCTCCTCCAGGCGGAGGCAGTGTCGGGCGAGCGAACTGCAATGGTTTCTGAGGGGTTTCCATGAAAACGGGGGGAGATAAAGAAACAATGGCGGAGTTGTTGTTTCGTTAAAAAGACACCATGTTCGACCGCGTGTGTGTTTTGATCCGTATAAAGATCATAAAAGAGACTGGGTCCCGCTGTATTACTCAGGCTGCACTACAGCGTCTATTCACAGGCGCGATCCCACTACTGAGCGGCACGGGGGCTTTGACCTGCTCCGTTTCCGACCTGGGCCGGTGCACCCCTCCTTAGACGACCTGGTGGTTCCGGGCTCCCCCGGAAGCACCATATCGATACCGAACTTAGTGCGGACACCAGATCGGCATAGTCCGTTGCAGCTCAGAACTCCTGAGCTCAAACGATCCGCCAGACTCAGCCTCCCAGCAACTTGGATTACAGGCGCGCGCCACCGCACCCGGCGAGAAAGAACTGGACTCATCGGGCTTTTATCAGTTACAAAAATGACGTCATCACATCGGCGTTGGGAAGGTTGGCGACACCTTGTGGCGAAGTGTATGCAGCATCGCGACGTTTTCATTCACCGATTGGCGTCGTGACCATTTCATTGTCATTTCTACATATATATATATATATATTATTATATATTACATCTTCGATATACCCTCTGCAGACCTTACTGTATGTACTGTATATTCCTCATGTACC
Organism: Scophthalmus maximus; assembly: GCF_022379125.1. Classification (NCBI taxonomy): domain Eukaryota; kingdom Metazoa; phylum Chordata; class Actinopteri; order Pleuronectiformes; family Scophthalmidae; genus Scophthalmus; species Scophthalmus maximus. The sequence continues at coordinate 9,369,841 of NC_061524.1, read as the reverse complement.
TTCATTCCTCACAGCCAAGTCTTCGTAATGACTCTTTTATAATTTTCTTCAGCCAGTACTCATAATAATACTACTACTAATAATAATACACACTTGTATGGTATGAGTGCCCATGTTAAAGTGACTGTACTGTACTGTACTGTACTGTATTGAAACACCAAATTTACACTCAACATTCGGAATCCAGTCTTTATTTCATTTGATTTATAAACAAAATACATTTTACAGTTACAGAACAGGTTTCAGATGATTAAAGGATCTGCCACTAGGGGGGATAATTTCTCATCTGGCTTGATGATTTGAATTACGTCTTACTCATCCCACCAAAGCAAGGAAATCTCAGGTATTATTTTTCAACTAAACATCTCTGTAGGTGTAATGATGCCATGCAGATGCACTGGATGTTCAATTACAAACTGAAATTATGATTTCATAGCCTCCATTACGGTTGAAAACACACAGTAATACACACAAGGAAAAAATGTAGATTACATGTTTCAGTTTTATGTTCCCAACATCAACTTGACTGCAACACAAAGATACACATTTCTTTCAGCATCAGGCATAATCATCTCCATTGTGTGTTTGTCAATTTAATTCATAACATGCAACTATCTTGTGTTTTTTGAGATTCAATATATCACGTGTCGACACTGACACTGATGTTAACATCACAGTTGACAAGGTCCCGAGTGACCACAAGAATGCACAAAACACAAACATTTAAACAAAACTTAACAGGTGATGTATTTAGATTTCATAATTTCTGAACTTCTGCAGTAGAATAGATGGAGAGTCAGCTGTCCAACGAAAACGCCGATGGCAGTAATCACCTAGAGAGAGAGATGATAAAAAAAAGCTAGTTTATTTAATTGGATTCAATACATTTATGAAAAACATACACCTAGATTGAAATAAAATCTACTGGTACAATACTTAAAGCAATGGTAAATAATCACATGATTCCATTTTATTGATGTAATGATATCACATGTTATTGTGTGATGATTACTAGCCCATAAAGAAGCGATTGTATTGTTTAACTGACGTCGTAACAACAAAAAGAAACACGTTCATGCGACCCCAAGCAAACTCAGTTAATTAGAGCAGAGATTCAGTAATGCAACCCTCTTCACCAATGAGGAAACCTGAACTAAATGTGAAGAAATATTAGCATGTAGGTACCAGTTCTGTGTAGCCAGAGGGAACTCATTCTGAATCCTTAAGCTACAGAAAATAAAGAGCCCCCCGTTGAAAACCAGTATTTCTAAGCCCTGAACAGTCACTTTCACGATTCAATGCGGTTCATTGCACTTGAGAGGTACAGTATATCAGAAGTGAAAATACATTTGGGTTTCTTTACTGTCTAATGCTTAGATAACATTTTGAAATAGACTTACTTGGAGATGGCATGGCACCATACGGATGGACCCCTGCTCCCTCCTGCTCACAGTGAACATCCTCTGCTTGAGTAGAGACTGGGTTTTCTGCTTTTGAGGCCTGTAGCATTGGTTCCTTCTTGTTTCTCACAGCCCAATGCATTGACTGCAAACAGGTGACCAAACAGATCAATGTAATTCTTGTACCGATTTCTTTGTCTTTCTTTTTTTATCTATACCAAAGAAAATACATTACATACAGTTTTTACAGAGTCACTCAAGGCTTGCCAGTCATGGAATGAAATAGTAACTCCACTCCTTCTCCACAGGTCATAGTTTTTCCTTTTGGTTTCATTGCATAAAACCTCTTTGGCTTCTTGTAGTTTTTGGAAATCTCGTACTGCAAGAAAGACAGTAAATATCAGGGGGCTAAGATAGAACATTACTCTGAACAGAATCACAAGAAGTAAACACCTTATTGTTCATATGCAGTTGTAAGTAGATCACCATAATCATTAGTTGCATGGTGATAACAAAGCTGAGATACAATGACAAAAAAACATTGCAAAAAAAGGTTGTGAACTCAAGCTTTTATTTGACAAGTCACATCTGTTATTGTCTTCAAATCACACTTCTGGTTACATTAAGTGTTTTATGATATGTTGTTCCATTTATTCATCAGCATTTGAAAATTCCCTTTAAATACACACCAGTGTGTTACATCAATGGTCGACATATTCACCTGCTCTTGGGTCATCAAGGTGTTTGTCTGGGTGACAAGTCAGGGCTCGGATCTTGTATTCAGTGAGAATCTGTTCAGTCTGCAAGGGAACAGATTAAATATGATCCTTTGCCAATATCAATATTTGAACTTCAGGAATCAGTTACTTATTCTATTTTTGAGATAAATCATTCACTTTGGCAAAACAAGTTCAACTTTACACGAGACATTGATCATTTTATTTAGTGGCCTTCAAATGTGTTAACATACTGCTCATACAGTATGTAGACATTTTTTAATATCAATAACAGTTACTGTTCATTTTGTCTCGCAGGTTAATATAGGCTACATTGATGTTCTCATCAAGGATGTTGTGAAACTTTGGATTGTTGATAATCAGGGTTGGGTAGTAATGGATTACATATAATCTGGATTACGTGATCAGATTACAAAAAATAAGTAACTATAATCAATTAAAATTGTGTAATCACATTGTCAGGGATTACTCGATTACATTTCGATTGTCTTCAAAATATGGTATTTTTTTTAAATCACGAATTAAACAAGTATAATTACCAATGCATAATATGCTAAACACATTATATTTGTATTGAAAATGTTTTAGATGTTTAAAGAAATACATTTGTGGATCTCCAAATTTTGTGGGTGTGTCTGTTTTTTGGTATAAGGCGCAATATTTTCAATGTTTGATTTTGAAGTAATCCAAAAGTATTCAGATTAGATTCCATTGTTTTTCTAATCCAATGGATAACGTCACTGATTACAAAAATCGCCACGTAATTTGGAGTTAGTAACTGATTACATTTCTGACCCAACCCTGTTGTTAATATGAATCTCGACTACGCAGCTGAGCGTGCATTACATGTTAAAGAGAGAATAAAGCTTTCAGCGCACATGATGTAACGCAACAGAGGCTGCGGATGACGCACGAGTTCCTCTGACATCTTTTCCTGAAGCATCAACAGGTCTCTGTTGGTTCAGACTAAAATCTGCTGCAGGCTTTACATAAATCATGAACACTTGGGTTCAACATCACACAGACTGCTGATCGTTTGCGTACATTCTGCATTTTTTTTGTTATGGTCCACGTGCCAACTCTTAAAACCAGCAGATCTAGACAAGCATTATTTCCCCCAGCAATTAGGCTGAGCCCAAACCCAGTGGCCGGAACTTACCGACGACAATTCATCGCAGCCTAATAACCCGTAGTAATCCTCCAAGTCCTCTGGGTTGCAGTTCAACACAGCCTCCATAAATGTGTTTGGGGGGGAAATGTGTAAATGTCTTGTAACCTAACGGAGCAGCTTGTCTTCTACCCTGAACCACAGCCTTTCCGTCCACTAACAGCTCCCTCCCCCCGCTGCTGCTGCTGCTGTGAGTCACTCACTGACAATGTTACTACAGTGTATGTTATTATTTTCTTCCAGCTACTGCGAGGTAGGTGGAGGGATTGCAACACTGTCAAAGAACTGAGCTGTCCTTTTAACCAGATGACGTGCGCTGCATTCAAGTGCCCAGCTAATAGTCCCACGCAGTGCGAAAGTTAAAAAGGAGTATGAATGACTTTGTGAGAAAAATGATGTTGGAGTGATCGGGCTACATGGCAGGTGTCATATGTTGTCAAATGAAAAGAAGACATTTGCACAAAGCAAGTAACCGAGGCTGTAGTTAAAATGTCAAAAAAGTGCACTTGACACAAGAGTGATAACATATGTCTATTGATATGGAGGGAAATTCTACCATCCCAATAATGTGTATAATCATAAATTTGTGCCTTCATTTACAGGTTCTTACTTTAACCAGACAGGCATCAATATTTTTGTTATGGTTTTATGGCATGGACGTCCATGTAGAAGAGGCGGGGTCATTAACTACAAGCCACATCGTCAAAATCATAAAAACAGTATTTAATATGATACGAAAGTGACATTCTACGAAGTTTAGTGAAACTAATATAATCAAACAACTGAAACAGAAAAGAGCCACTCGAACTATTTTTCAAAATTATTATTATTATAATATAAATATGCACATCAGGTTTACTTTTGAGTGATTTTTATTTTTGCTCTTTTGTTTGACGATGATCAAACTATGATGAAGAGAAGCTGAAGTCATGTCAGACTGGTTCTGCTACTGAAGCAGAGGAGATCAGACTGAACTGTTCATTCATGTTCATGAGAAATATTGATCAGTGTGTGGATCATTGTTCTAATAAAAGAGATAGTATTACGTTTTTATTATTATTCATCGTCAGGAGCTGCAGTGATAGAAAATAAATTTAAACAATGTCAGAGATTCTGCCGGAAATCAATTCACCTTTTTTTTAAAATTCAAATGAAGCTCTATGTTAATGAGTCTACGTATTTATTTAGTGTGGACTCTCCCTCTCTTTATTAGAAGCCGTTTTAAACCGGGGTGGACACATGAGAAAAGTCTGGAACAGCAAGAGCTCAACAGACCACGGAAGTGAAAATCCACTGTTGAGCTCAATATCTGCTGCGCTTTATTATTTGTCACGTTACTCTTTTGTCCCAGTCACGATCCTGTAGAATGATGACGCTAGTGTTCCAGCGATCTGATTGGTCAGTACTGTGACTGGTGGTTACTGGCTGTGATCATGACTGAGATCTCTTATCTCGAACTTCACCTGCTCCGGAGCAGGTGAGCTGTGGAGCACAAATTACCACTGTGATTTGCCCCCGGTGAGAAGAGAACCAGTTTAGCAGGACGGAAAACCCACAGTTAAAACCTGAAGTTACCTCGACAACCGCGAATCATGCTTCATAGTACAGGCCTCCGGTGGAGAGCGAGTCACGTGAGTTATGCAAATGAGCCAGCTGTCCGAGAGGAAGGATCTGCTCGGCGGCTCTGCGGGCTGAAGATGGCGGACGGTGAGCGCAGTGTCGGAACGGGCCTTTCAGCCGCCTCCGAAATGGACGAACCTGCCGCGAAAAGGTCGAAAATCAGCCCGGGAACCGAGCGTGGCTTCGGCGGAGCGGACCAATTGTCGTGCGTCTCTGCGGACACGGACAGCCGGGGGGCGGCGGTGAATCGAGCGCAGCCAGCGGAGAAGGAAGCGAAGCCGGCGATGGCGGTAGAGCAGGCCCCGGCGGCGCTAGGCGGAGACAACAATGGACTGGGACTGCTCGTCTCCGAGCCACACAGACCGGTCGTGAGGCTGGACGACAGCGCTGTACCCGGGACAACGGAGGAGGGAGCTGGTATGAGAACCACCGGGGCGGTTGAACCGAGCCCTTTTTATTTACGCGACTCGGCGGTGCAGTGCTTGTTTTACCAACTCAACCGGCGAGTTAGCTTCATGGGAAACAGAAAACAAGTTCACGTTGGTTAGCGAACAGTAGAAGGTGTGATTGTTCTCAACACGATCACTTCGATTTAAAAGAAGGAAAAAGACATTGGAGAAAGGGAAACTGACGTTTTAACTCTTCCTCGCCGCTCCAAACTTTGGAAGCAACTTAGCATTTATTAGCCTTTTTTCCCCCACTAACGTCCACTTAACGTTGACACACTGAGGTTGTTGTTATGGAAATTGGCTGTAATGTAATCTAGCGGTCGCCGAAGATAGGCGCCACTTTTCTCTGTCTGTATTTGTTCATTTCCCACATTTCTGTGTGCTCAGAGTTTCATGAACACGATGAGTTCACCTCCAATGGTCTGTCTGTCACGCCGGACCACACCAACGACGACGATGACAGATCCTCACATGCGAGCTCCAGCGACTGGGCTCCTCAACCTCAAATAGGTAACTTGATGAATCCGAGGGGCGTGCGTGTGTGTGTGTGTGTGTGTGTGTTTTTAATTGACAGTATTACAGCAGGCATAAACATTTGTGAGATACGAGTCTTGCTGAGATGATGTATTGTTGGCTAGGTTCATACAGCTTCATCCAGCAACACATCAGAGAGACTGATCCAAGGACCATTCTGAGGGACTTGCTGCCCGAGACGGTTCTCCCACCGGATTTAGATGACATGACTTTGTGGCAGATCATCATCAACATCTCGGAACCTCCGAAAAGAAAGAAGCGGAAGGACATTAACACCTTGGAAGATGTGGTTCGGCTTCTCCATGAAAGTAAAAGGATCCTTGTGCTGACTGGTGCTGGGGTATGCATTAATATTAGTGCTTTGGAGTTATGCTTATATTTGAATTACCATGTGTTTAATATGTAGTACCAGTGTTTATGTAGTTAAATAAGAGTTCTCGTATGCTTTTTGTGTAGGTGTCCGTTTCATGTGGAATACCAGACTTTCGCTCCAGAGATGGAATTTATGCCAGGCTCGCTGTAGATTTCCCTGATCTTCCAGACCCTCAAGCTATGTTTGACATAGAATACTTCAGACGGGACCCAAGGCCTTTTTTCAAGTTCGCAAAGGTTTGTTCACGTGTCCAGTAAGTCATATGCTTACACAAAGTTGAATGCATTACATTATATTTCAAACTTGTTTACTTCGAATTTATCGTAATATTCTCTTACAGTTCTCTGTAGAGAGCATTTGAGGCTTCAGTAAATCCAGAAATGCCAATGCATTTATGTTGGCTATAATCATGATGAGGCATGATTATAGCCAACATAAGATTTTGTCAACAAGTGCTGAATGCATCCTCTGTGTTACAGGAAATCTACCCTGGTCAGTTCCAGCCTTCACCCTGTCATAAATTCATATCAATGCTGGATAAGCAAGGGAAGCTACTGCGAAATTACACACAAAACATCGATACATTAGAACAAGTGGCTGGTGTTCAGCGGATTATCCAGTGTCATGGTATGTGATTCTTCTAATCTTGAATCATGCTCTTTTTCCTTCACATTTCTTTCTGTTATGTTGGTGAAAGGCAATTAATAACTATTTTATTTCAGGGTCATTTGCAACTGCATCCTGCCTTGTCTGTAAACACAAATTGGATTGTGAGGCTATAAGGGAAGACATCTTCAACCAGGCATGTATTCATTACAAACTGATCCAGGATAAAACATTGACATGTTGTTCTCTTGGGCAATGCATCATTAAAGCCTGTTACATACACTGCATGTTAATGCACAACAAACTGTGTTGTCCATTAGTAACAGCATTTCAGAGCTATTGCATAAATAAAAGATCTTCTGTACAACTTCAGTGAAGAGTCTTGTAATAGTGCCCAAGGAAGCAGATCTGTGTGCATTTGACACGTGAACATCTCTCCTGAAAGATTTCACACCATCTATAATTGCATGACTTGGGTCTATTGGGGAAGCAAATTAGGGTCGAACAGCCACCTACTTTGAAGACATTGGCTAGTATTGTGGATTTTATAGATATCCAACCCCTTCTAGAGTAAGATTGGAAATTGGCGTTCCTTTTATTAGCATATTTTTGTATGCGTGATGAAAACAATTCCTCTTACAGGTTGTCCCTCACTGTCCACGGTGTCCAGATATTCCTCTGGCAATCATGAAACCTGACATTGTCTTTTTTGGCGAGAATCTACCAGAAATGTTCCACAGAGCCATGAAACAGGACAAAGATGAGGTCGATCTCCTGATTGTCATTGGCTCGTCTCTTAAAGTCCGACCAGTTGCCCTCATCCCAAGTATGTTAACTCACATTAATGGATTTATGTTTTCTGTAAGGTGTATGCAATCACCAGTAAATCTAAAAAAAAGATATTTTTTTTCTCTCAGACTCCATTCCTCATGAAGTGCCTCAGGTCTTGATCAATAGGGAGCAGCTGCCTCACCTCAACTTTGACGTGGAGCTGCTTGGGGACTGTGATGTCATTGTCAATGAGCTCTGTCATCGATTGCGTGGTGACTTTGAACAGCTCTGCTACAACACTGTAAGACTTGCTGAGATCACAGAGAAACCTCCGCGGTTACCTGAGCAGCCACCAAGCGAGGCCTTGCCTGCTTCCAGTGACGCAGCTCAGGAGGAGCTGAAGCTGCAGAGTACAGACTCCGAAATTAAGCCTTCAGAGGAGACAGAAAGTCTGAATGTCACAGAGACTGCTGGTAATAATGTAACACCTCCAGAGCCTTGTGCTAATGCTCATTGTCCCAGTGAAGACACGGCCGAGCCTTCAGAGTTACCAGCAGAAGATGCACCAAAAGAGGAGGCCGCCGAAGTGAAGCACCAAACCTCCAACCTTGAATATAGACGACGATGCTGGATGAGTAGAATCAACAGAAGTCCCATCAGCAAACGCCTTGAAAGTAAGCTTAAGATCAATTAACAATTACTTTCACATATATTTCAATGTATTTAAAAGTGAATAGTTGGTTCTGTTTAAACACATTCGTCATGCACAACAGTATCATTTTATTTCCTCACAGCATTCGAATACACGCTACAATGAAAATAAGTATGCATGCCAAAAACATTAAGTCGTTGGAAGATACATAGACAACAATGGATTTTCTCCAAATATTGAGTTCAGATAAGTAAACTGTTTGTGTTGTGTCCCACAGCAGGCCAGTACCTGTTTCAAGGACCAAATCACTATATCTTCCATGGGGCAGAGGTTTACTCCGACTCTGAAGATGAGACGTCAAGCTCGTGTGACAGTGACAGTGAGGAGTCTGAATGCAGTGCAGATGAGATGGACGACGACAGCGAGCCAGAAGAAGCAGACACACTAGCAGCGGACGGAGAGACATCCCTCAGAGACACAATACAAAACACTTTAGCCAATGAGACCACACCGAGTGTGCAGACAGACAATACTTCTGAAAAGACTCCCAGCACCACACACCTTTAAATGTAAAGTACATAAGTCAACAAAGCACTAATTATCTTTATATATATATATGTTTCGTATATTTTTGACCTTTACCGTACTATTATTTTTCATAAAGTTGAAATTTTGTTACAACATTGTGTGAATATGCATCAAGTTGTTTTTTTGTGCCTGTTTTTTTTCTGTGCCCCATTTGGTCACATGCATTGTGTCTGAAACCTCATACTGTATACTACTTACTAAATAGAATGCAGTAGCTCTGTTTGTTTTTTTCTTTTTAAGGATTTCTTTCAGTGTGCGAATCTGATTTTGCATTCACGTTTTCAGTAGTTTGGCTAATGCTCTCATCTACTGCAGCATATCACAAACGCAACACTAGATCAAAATTAAATTCCTAAAATTGCAGTAATTAGAAAGAAAAGACTTCAAATGTCAAAGTCAACTGTGATGGAATCATGGGTTGTAGAGATGGTTCATGTTACCATTGGGAAACATGTATGTAAATATGTAAGCCTACTGTCTGTTAAAAAGTGGGTACTATGAGTTTCAGACACATACATACAGGTTCAGATGGTTTATTTGAAGGCATACTCAATCTTGCAATATAAGAAGTTCAGCTCTGTTCCTTCAGGAGGGTTAATGCTGGAGGTAGATGGGAATACTACTTTAATTTTAGACCAAAGAACACTATCAACACGCTCCTACTTCATCATAAGCTTTGTATGTTTGACCTGTCATCTTGGAAAAAATATAACTATTCTAAGGTGTTCCTTCAGACATGTGGCAGCTACTTTTTATGGTCACGCCTCTTATTTTTATACTCAGATGTGAGACATACTCATCAAAGAGTAGATGATTTTATCTGTACAAAGTTTTACTACATTGTAATATTGAGCCTTAGGAATCTATTCAATGAGTTGACATTGAAATGCGCCATTTTTTCCCCCCTTCTTATAAAACCGGTTTTGTTGCTTATGTCATCTGTCATAGAGTTAAATCGGTTTTCTTCATCATACAGAGGGGTCTGCTGCCTGTAAAGATCAAGTTTTGGTAGATAGACATTTGAGCCAATGTGTTGGATACATGGTTGACATGCCATTTACAAGGTGATGTTTTGTTTACGGTTCAAGGAAATAGGAAGTTTTTACGTCATTCAAAGTTGTTATTTCCTCTGGGGTTCTCAGTAAAAGCAAGAATGGAAAAACATTGATCACTCATTCCCGTTATTTCTAACGCATCTGTTCACATCATGCCGCAGGCGTTACTAGGAAAGCGCGCCACCCAGTGCCTGTGAACGCATCATACCAGACCCTCTTCCCACTATGCTGCGTTCAAAGACTACCAGAGTTTTACCTTTACCTGACATAGTTTTCACTTGGACATTGTTAAATGACATGACATTGAATAATAATGTTTTAAGTATGGAATGTAAGCATTTAACGTCCGTGTCGATACCGTTGAGTAAAAAAAGAAAATCAAGTTTGGCATAATTTGCCAATGTGCGCAGGCGCAGTACGATAATACATTTGTAGCTAAGGCGTAATATCAAGCTAGTCGATTTGTTCATAGTCGCTTCATTAATATCCAGTTCATGTTGACATGTTGAAGCCCCGGGAGCTCCGGGAGCTCCGGGACTACATTTCCCTGTTGTCGCTCTGCCGCGCGGTGTTACGACGTGTCGTAAAAACTCCGTCAACAACACCGAAAGCGAGATGGACACAACCGAAGACGCCTGACAGTTACTTTCTTCATCCTTGTTATTAGCGTGCCTGACATGTTCAGCTTCGCATGGTGACGCCAGGCGTCGGCGCACGGGCTCGGTTGTCAAAATGGAGGCAATGGAAGACGATAGTCTGGACGTGAAGGACGACCACAACCACAACTACTGTGCGAGCGGCAGCGGCGGTAAAGTCCGCTCGTATCTCAGCAGCCGACTGTCGCATGCAGCGTCGGTCCCGCAGCCCGCCTGTCCGCCGGTGCCGGCGGGGGAGCCGGCCACTCGGCGAGGGAAGCAGTGCTCCGGCAGGACCGCGGGGTCAAAGTTCGCCGACTCGGATTCGGGCAGCGAGAGCAGCGAAGTCAGCGAGACCGACTGCACCGCTCCTCCCGCGGCCGCTGTCGAGGGGAAATTCACCCTCGATTCTACTTCCAAGTTCCGTAAGTTCACTCGAGGCAGAGAGCAGAGGCCTGGTGTCCTGGAGTCACACACACACACACAGACACACACAGACACGCACACACACACACACACAGACACAGACACGCACACACACACAAACACAGATGCACACACAAACACACACACACACACAGACACACTAACACAGATACACACACACAGACACACACACACACACACACACACACACACACACACACACACACACACACACACTAACACAGATGCACACACACACACACAGACACGCACACATACACAAACACAGATGCACACACACACACAGACAGACGCACACACACATTACACAGACGCGCGCACACACACACACACACTGTTGTTGTTTTCTGAGGCCTGTACCGTACATTTCCTCACCTCCTCACGCAGTCCTGAATGCCATGGCCGTGGAGGATTACCGCAAAAACCACTGGCCAAACCTGGAGAAGGCGATCGACCGTCTGCTGATTCAGAATCCCACAGACCACATCTCTGTCTCCTATGCACAGATATACAGGTGAGACTGTTGGATGAACACACACCCGAGCTGCGCGTCGTGAAGCCTTTTTCTACAGTAATGTGATTTCTGTTGAGACCCCTCACAGTTGCCATGTCTTTTTTTACGAGTTTCTGTTGTTTGCTGTTTTCCCAGTTACATCTACAAGTGTGTTTGTCAGCAGCACTCTGAGCTGCTGTACAACGATTTGACGTCGAAGATCACAAGTCACCTGCAACACGTTTCCACCCATCTGCAAGTGAGTAAATCCAAATACGCGGACATTGTCATATGCAGCACATACAGGAAATTTGATCTATTTAAGTAAACACTCTGCATATTCTTTTTTGCAGGCCAGCTCCCCTGAGAACTTCATTGAGAACTTCAACGTTGCACTGACACAATACATAGCTTCCCTTCAATGCATAGTTCCTGTATTTATGTACTTGGTAAGCATCTTTTTAGATATTCAATAAATATTACAACAATAAAATTAAATTTCTGTTCCTGTGCAACCAAGTACAACTTGGGATAGTGTGTTATCGATTCACTCATGTGCCGGCTTCTCACTGTTTTTCATTTTTAATGTTCTCAGAACAAGTTCTACATCGAGTCAAAGCTCAACAGAGACCTCAGAGAGGATTTGATGAAGCTGTTTGCTGTTCAAGTAGCAGAAAAGCACTTGAACACACTGATGCGTGAGTATATTGCTTCATCTGAACTTCAGTAGTGGGGTGTGAAAATTGTTTCTTTGCTTGTATTTGTGAACATGTAACTAAACTGCGGCTGCAGAAGACGGGATTCCTTGCTAACACAAATGTATTTATTTTTTCTGTTTAGCTCTTCTCATTGAAGCTTATTCCATGCCCTTTAAAGTGCAGCCATCTACAATGGCCAGTGTAGTGAAAGGCCTCTACAGCCTGCGACCAGGTGAGCGATGTTCATTGTTTTTACCTGTTAAGGCTGCCGGAAAGGTCTCGTATGTATTATCTGCTTTAATGTAATTCAAGCTGCAGCAAAACAAAACTGCCATATTTGTCTAATTTATTTCCAGCAGAATCAGTTTCTCTACACAGGCTCCTCTGTTTCATAGACTTTTTTGGTTTCCTCTTGCAGAGTGGGCCCAGTCAGCTCCAGCTCTCTTCTCCGGGTTTATTCCCCAAATCAACCCTCCCACGGTGGAGTCGCTCCTGTCCGATTATGCTGCACATGACCAGAAGCTGCAGATGGAGCTCTCCATGAATGGATATCCACGGTCAGTTTTCACAGGCTTCAGTGTCGGACATTGACTGACCACCGCTCTCAGTAAATATGACACAGCTTTAGGTATGCACTTTACTAATGGACCGTCCTTGTCTTCCAGAGGTGACCAGTCTCGCAAGCGGGCCAGCGATGACTCCTGACAGCAGAGCCGGCGCCGCCAGATTGGTTTTGCGGAACTTCTACTGTGCCTCCCACGTCTTTATCACAAGTTGGCTCACTGCACTAGGTACAATGTTAACAATGTGTCAGTTTCATCTCTCTCAACTCAAGGTCACAAAACACTGTGAACGACAAAGAGAACATGATGTTGTGTAGCAGAAAGTGTTAATTACTGCACTTAAAAAAAAGAAAAACAATAAGCACACAGACTTGCATTATGGTGCTTTTCCTCTGCGATTATCATGCATCCAGCTTCAGTATTTGTTGGAGGCTTCTCTGTGTCGTCAGACTGTTTTCATAACGTTCTCCTCAGTTGAACTGTGCCTTCACGGCGTCTGTTTGATCAGACGGGGGTAGGCTGATGGTGGGTATTTCATTCCTAACCTTTATTATGGAAGTGTCTTGTGTGAATTCTCTAGACCGGGCTAATCAAGACTTTCTATTGCTGCTAATAATACTGTCCTTGTGTTAAATACTACAAATCCCGTGGTTACACGCTCTGTGTGTGTAAACCAGTGGCTATACATTCAACACAAATCAGTGAGGAAAGAAATGGGAATTAAGTCATTGACCTCAACTATGATTCTCTTCTTCATGTTGCCTTTACTGTGTTGGTAAACCGGATTGTACTTTCCAGTTACGCCAAAGAGGATTTGCAGTGCTTTTTTTGTTTTTCCTTTTATATATAATACATTGAATTCAAGCTGACATTGTAAATGTTGAATGCTGTCTGAGTCACTGAGCCATTTAGGTTTTTTATACTAACAAGTTTTGGGCTTTGGTTGACATCTTTGTTAGACTAAAGTCGATTTCTAACTTTAAATATGACTTGTTTGTTTCAGCCTTGCATGTAGGACTAGCAGGGTGTTTGCCATGCAAGAAATTACACAGTGCCAGAAAAAAGTGTTTTGTGTGATTGACAACTTACCAAAATCATCCATTTACTGTAAATATGCCGAACCTGTTGCTTGATGGATTTGATTAAACAAATGATATGCAAATGTTGTTTTGGACCTGAGTCTGGAATACTTGTGCATTACATTTTTCAAACCTGTTCATGATGTAAATAGTTGTTGTCTTTTGCATAGTGCTCCGTGTACACTAGCTTTACTCGAGTAGACGTATTTGATACGAGGTCTTACACTGTTTTAAGTGTAAATAGATGCTCAGATTTGCTTTTTGTTTCCTTCTGTGGTCTTGGAAATGGTGCTCCTCATCTTTCAAATAAACAACATGTCATTCATTTCTCGGGACAAAGAGACGATTTTGTCTTTCACTATTCAATATTTTAAATCCGGACCGTGTTGTCTTATAGGCATTACAATGAAGCAGAAGCACATCTGACTTACTGAATTATTATGTTCTTGCTTAGCTTATATCACATTCTCTTCAATATGCTGCAGCAGTGTTCTTCATGTTCACATCGGAACAACTAAATACATTTCCACTTGTCTCAAATGCTGCTTCAGAAATCTCAAGCTAAATCTAAAAACTGTGAAATCCTTGTATCAAGTCAAATTTTAAATTAAAGCCATGCTTATTTACCACCTGCATTTAAAAAAAAACACCAACTATATCCCAGTCAAAGTGTTTCAGAATTGATAATCGCTATTAATCTGTGTGTGTTAACATTGGTCTGTGAGAGGCTCAACGAGGGGCTTCTAATTCTGCTGGACGGGGGTCTCTGACGGACCACTGGAGGAGGAATCCCTTTACAGCACGCGTTGCCTGGCCAATGAGCATAGACGACACCCAGACACATGGGCCAGGCATCCCCCAAAATAACCTACGACCAGTGCACTGACAAATGTTGCTACTTTTACTGGTGACGGGTTACCCTAGCTACTCGGCTCCATATTTCCCACGTAAACGCCAAGGTTAACTCTGTGCAAGGAAACCAGGAAGGCTGGGCAGCTGCCTTGTGCCCCAAGATTTTCCCAGGTGGCAGCAACCGTGAAGACCGGAATCCCCCTGTTTGAGCACAGGTGCACTCTGAGGATTTACCCATCGGTCACAGGGTGCCAGCTGAGTTTATTCTGAAGGTAAATCACATCCCCCCCACTAATTCAATTGTTCTCCATGGTGTCCTGTTGGCATGAGCTTCATATGCTGTGTATAGCCTCATAATATCTCAGACAAGCTTGAGTCTATTTCTGTTTGGATGTTATGTTCCTCTGTTTAATCAAATTAACTTCTAGATGTGTGGTGCTGTGTTGATCCAGGGGCCCGTTCATGTGTGTTGTCTCACTCAGCAGTGCCCCATTTATAATAATCATAGTTCTGCTTGAGTTATTGATTGACTGACTGCTGTGACTGATCAAAATCATGATAACAAGGGCACACAGGATGAGGGGGGTCTTTTTTTGTGTGTTGATTTTCTTCATGAAAACTGACCCCTTGCTATTATTAGATATGACTTGGTGGGCTTGGAGGCTGTTTGCAAAGGATTAATGTACACAACAGCTGCAGCTTCAGATCTGTTGGAAGGGCATCGCTGTCTCTCTTAATTGCGCTGATTTGAGTGTCAGTGGCATATGTGCACCCTATCTCATGTCTGTATTCAATAACTCCCTCAATCCCAGTGTCGAAAAAGTTGAGCAAAGACAAAACGTCATGTAAATTGCGGGTCTGTGGTGGACGGGGGCAAAAGAACCTGCCAGTGTCCCATCAGATCTGGTGTCAGCACATGAACCTGATACACTCTCGGCTCGAGGAAGGAATGGCTAAAATAAAAAGCTTCTTTTTTTTTAAACACCCTCTATCAGGGGATAGTTTCTGCATTTATTTTCTACTTTTGCGCTGAATATTAAACAAGGGATTATATTTTAATATAATGTTAATATTAATGCTGTTTCTAAGATACATATCAATACGTTTCAATTATTTTTGTTGTCTAAGGGCTCAAAACTACAGCTTTGCTTTTCATTTACTGACTTCTGACCATTAGTCATTCCTCCTTTACTTACCTATTATAATTATGTTTAATTATAATGACCTGCCAGTTGAACATACTTTACACTACTGCTTATTAGGGCTGCAACTAATAATTAGTGATTAAATCTGCCCATTAACTTGTTGATTAATTGCTTAATCACTTTCACAAATTCAAAATTATCCCCTCCACAATTTTCCAGGGCTGACATCTTGAATTATTTGCTCAATGGTCTGAAAAAGAGTCCAAGGAGTTTCCAATGAGAAAAGGCAAAGAAAACTGAATTTATTTATTTTTGACAGGGGACTGTTTAACCCACTTGACCCAATTGGGAGGTGAGAGATCCTCCTGAAAAGCTACGGTGTGTGTTGAACGATGGAAAGTGAACTTGTAATTCAATTCCTTCATTTCCGCAGCATGCAAGAGAACAACGCTGACCAGCCGCCGTCACTGTCGCAGCTCTTAAGAGAGAGCTACCTGGCAGAGGCCAGAGCCCAGCAGCGGCACAGCGAGATGAGCCGCTCGGATGCTTCGTCCACACGTCTTCATATCTATGGGTCACTCAAAGGCAAGGCAGAGGACTCTGGGGGCAACAATGACCCCCAGCTGCCCGACCTCTCAGCCTTCCTCAGCCAGGAGGAGTTGGATAAGAGTGTGAACCTGGCTTGCCAGGCCATCGGACATGAGCCTCATGAGGAGAGGGCAGAGGTCAAGGCCTTTGTCACACCATTAACTCCCTCCAACGCTTCCTCAGTCTCAGTATCTTCCTCTACAACCCCTTCTGTTCCCTTAGTCAACCCCTCTCCTGCTCCTTCTGCTACCCCCTCCGCTGTGCCCTCCACCCAGCCGGCCCCTGAGTTCAAAGAACTGCCAGCGACACAAACCACATTCACATCAGACAGAAAGATGCATAAAGCCTCCGTGCGGCAGGACAACATGATCAGGAACAGCAGGGACTCTAGTGAAGGAATCGGCGATTTTAACAGGTCAGCAAGGAACGCCCCATTCGGTGTGGAGACCCAGTCCAAGAAGGAGTTTCTCAACAAGGCGGCGGACTTCATTGAGGAGCTCTCCTCTCTATTCAAGGCCAACAGCTCCAAACGGGTACGACCAAGAGCGTGCAAAACTCACAGGAGTAGGGTCCAGAACAAGAGCCCGAACGATGGGACGGTTTATCCCCTCAGCTCTGACGACAGGGAGCGTGCTCTCATGCCCGTGGAAGTGGAGGAGGAGAGACCCAGCGCTGCTGTTGGCCACCAACCAGACGTCCAGCCGGAGTCTGGGACTGGGCATGTGGAGCACCAGGACTGCAGGATTACTGAGGAGCAGCAGTACGACTGTGTGTCTCAGGAGGTGCAGGAGGAGGAGGAGGAGGAGGCTGAAAGCTGTGCCTTGGCAGAACCTCCCTACCCGGCAGAGCCTGTGTGTGAGCCTCCTCATTTCATCCAGAAACTGAAAAGCAGGGAGGTTCCAGAGGGAAGCAAGGTTCAATTAGACTGCATTGTAAGAGGACTCCCCATGCCAGAAGTCCGGTAGGTGAAATCAGACAGTTTCTTTGCTCTTTGGCTTGCTCATATTGCTTATTTCTCAGTTTGCAGGAGATATCGTGCTTCCAGGCTTTAAAAAAATAATGACACTGGAAAAAAAGTGTAATTGAAAAGCTTAAGGACCAGTGTGGTGTGAGGTTGTGTCAGCTGTCAGCCTCCCCCTGGAGATCTCTGCAGTGTTCTGGGAAGATGTTACAAGAGCAAGAGTCTCGTAAATCAATTATTTACTCCTGTACTATAATTAAGTATAAATCTAAGGTACTATAAGTTACATTCCACAACAATTGGGAGAGAAATGTTGTTTTCAATCCAATAATCCAATATCCAATAGTGTAACACTCACATTGTAACACTCATTATTTGTGTGAATTATGAGTGCTTCAATTTTGAAGTGTGAGCAGCTGATATTATTTGAGTTCTAAAATCCTGTATACGTCATTATATGAAGAATAATTTGTGACCCACATTATAACATATGTTCTGTCTCGGCTTCAGATAACAGTGTTTAGAGAAGTTTGAGTTACGATGAATGATGCTGGGTTTTTTTTGGGAGATACAGACAGGCGTGACATGTGATGATGGTCAACAGCTGATTCTGATGTGTGTGTGTGTGTGTGTGTGTGTGTGTGTGTGTGTGTGTGTGTGTGTGTGTGTGTTTGCATGTGTGTGTGTGTGTGTGTGTGTGCGTGCATGTTTGTGTGCATATGTGTGTGTGAGTGTCAGGGCTATGTCTGGGACAATAAGCATCCTAATTATTAATCATCTACTGATCATCTACTGCTAAAATGTACCTAAATAAGACTGGAACTGATAGATTTATTCATGTTATCTACTCATACAGTTAATTGCCTTTGGTATTGGAGTGAAGCAGGATACATTTTGTTAACCTAGCATTGTAAAAAGTTTACATTTTTGTTAATGCATGTCTCTTTTATGGCACTTTAGTTTCAGATGTGTATTAAAACTCCAGCAGGACTTGCAGTTTCCCTTCCACGATCACAAAGACCCGAGTGAGTGAAGCGGAGGTGTCAGACTATAGAGGGGCAGGGGCTTGTTTGTCCTACTGAACATTGTTGAGCCACCAACATATACTTGCTCAGGGAGAATGTAGCTCTCTGCCATTTTTAGACCGGACTGGCATTGCGAGCTGTAGTCTCGTCTGATAATGGAATCTTCCGAGCTCTCCACAGAAGCATGAGGAGTTTGGTAAGATGGATTTATACAGTTATTGCCTGGTGTATGAGTGTATATGGCTTGTTCTTGGCCTCAATGTCTTAATAACATACAAGTCTGGGGACTGTTGCTTTTTATTTTGCTGAGGTTTCTACTTAAAATGTTACGTCCTTCAAATTGAGTAGAGCTCAGTTCTCATTTTTTTTGCATATTCTGTTAACATAGAGCATTTTTCATTGATTTTATAACTTCATACAGTGTGTGTGTGTGTGCGTGCGTGTGTGTTTGAGAGAGAGTGAGTGAGACTGTGATTGAAAGGAGTCAGAATAGAGTTGTCTGGTACATATTTCCCATCACCTTCCAGTTTTGTACTGTCACAGTTTAGCATTGTGTGTATTCTCAATCTATGTTTAGCGTGGTGCGTATTGGAATGGGTCGGCCAGACAGAGCTCCCAGGCTCCAGAGGGAATCTCCTCTCTGGTTCTGATAACCCCCGACAGGTGCAGCAGCGAGCTGGGTCTTACTTTGACTCACAGAGTAGCCACCTCCTCTACTAGTCATGCTTTCGATTTAGACCTTTACTCATTAGAAAGGACCACACGCTCGGCTCGTGCAGAACTTTCCAGCAGCTTCTGTTGCATCCGTGAAATCAGTTTTAACTGCAAAATTCACCAGCCTGAAATTCCTTTCCATAGATCAGACTAGTTGAAAAGAAGCCAGAGGGAGTCTGGTGTTTTGTTAGAAAATGCATTCGATCTTGGTGATCTATGTGCTTGATGAAAGCACTGCTGGACATGATTTATGAAGTGCGTGTATGTGTGTATGTGTGTGTGTGGTGACGTTTTGCCAGAGGGTAACACATTGCCTCCTTCCTGTTTGCTCATTGGCTGGATTTAATAAAGCATCAAGGCCTCATCTGCTCAAAATAGATGTACTTTGACATAGAGGCTGCTGCGTATGTTGCCAGTCAGGACAGCGAGGAAGTTAGAGGTTTACTATTGTAGTTTTACAATGAAAAAATAGACTGTTGCCAGCTGCACCACCAGTATACTAAATGTTACTAAGTCGGACTAATGTCACTCCTGTCATTTACCATATTTTAATATGATTCATTCATATTTTTTTCTAAATGGACAATACAAAATGATTAACTGCCATATTGAGTAGGTTGCGGATGCTTTGATAATCATAATCACATTTTCATTAAATTTCACATATTATTTTAAGTGCCTTCAGATCTAGTATGTTGAACTCCATATATATCTTCATAACATCAACAGAGCAGGGAAGTATCATCCAAACTTTGCGTGGCGTGTTGTCGGTGTTGCTTCTTGTCTTACAGGGAAACGGATAGGGCCTGCTCATGAGAACGTTTACCTCTTGGCCTGCATAACTCTACTGAATGGCTCTGGGCCAGAGTCTCATAGAAACAGTGTCAGAAGGTTAATAGGAGGAAAAAGGAGAACTGTAAAGATGCCTACCAGTCGATGTGCAGTTCACTGGCGCTCTGAAGGCTCACAGCGATGTCCTGTGTTCACATGATACTCTCATTGCTCCAAAACTATAGAGAAACATACATGAAGTAGCTACTTTCCCAGTAATTAGTCCACTTAAGTTACTTTTCGCCTCGAAAAAATAGAAATTGAGTGATTCCTATTTGATGCACCAAAGGGCATACAAAGGTTGCACCCACAATGCATTGCGTGTATCCTCATGGTTTAAAAAAAGCTGAATGCATTGCCTTTCTCAGATTGTCCTTTTTCATACCTATGTTTAATAGCCATTTGTGCTGAGAGTGCAGACAAAAGAGGGATGCAGAGTCCATCACAGTATCTGTTTATATGTATATGTGTCTGTTATAATTCAAAAAAGAAGGGATTCTGCAAGGATTCACTACCTGTTAAATGAGATCACAGATCATAGGAGTGTGTGTGCCTTTGATCCTTGATCCTTGCATCAACGGGGATTGTGAAAGGATTTCAACCAACGATTATCAAGAATTGGAATGATTAGTTACGCACTAATCAACAAGTGTCTTGAATATGAGAATGGCATAAACAACACAAATCTAGCAAATAAAATAAACACAACTGTAGCTGGCAGAATACTGTAACACAACTTAAACATACTATTACAGGCGAGCAGTCAGGTTTTCCAGAAAGCGGATTTCGGTAATAACAGGAAATTATTGAAAACTGTACAGAAGAAGCTAATGATGCCAAGTTGTGCTAAGCAGTTTTCTGTATGTATTTAATCACAGGTGGTTTTGTGAGGGCAAGGAATTGGAGAACAGCCCTGACATTCAGATCATCACCAACGGAGAGTTGCACTCTCTGATCATCGCAGAGGCGTTCGAGGAGGATACTGGTCGCTACTCCTGCTTCGCATCTAACTTCTATGGTACTGACTCCACATCGGCTGAGATCTACGTCGAAGGTGATTCTTATCTTGTTGTTTTGTTCTCATTAGCAGTTGTACATACTCATGAGGGACATTGTAAGAGATGACCTGTGAACATATCTCTGTCTTCTCATCCTACAGGTGCTTCCTCTTCAGATTCTGAGGGAGAGCAGCAGTTTGAACATGTAGCCCAGTGAGTTTTTACGGCATAGTCCATTTAGTCTCACTTCAAGAAATAATATATATGCACCTTTAGCTATCTCCTTAAAATTCTAAATGCGGCCTTTCCTTTCTTCTTTCTGGTATAGGAAAACCCAACAGTCAGCTGCACCTTTGCCTAAATCGTCGGGCCAAACCGTCTCCGCAGGAGAGGAAGAGTGTCTGTCATCTCAACCTGCAGCAGCCACAGAGGAAACAGCAGAGGAGGAACCAGCAGAGGAGCTCTCCTCCCCGTCGACTAATCAACCTCTTCCACTGGTCCAGACAATAACCACGGTACTTTCTGTCCCCGAGCTCTCCAAAGTATTTGTGGCCACCACAGCACAACCTGCTCAGGAGGAGAAAACAGTGTTACCTGTCCAGGCGTTTCCTGCCTTGGCCCAAGGCGACACAGAACTTCTGGAAGAGCAGGAAGCGTCGGCATCTGTCCCGGTCACATCCACGACCCAGCAGGCGGCTACAGAGATAGCCAGATCCCTGCCCTTGACCCCAGTCGTTCCATCTGTGCTTCCTGTCCAGGCCGCCACAACACAAACACAACAACCTGAGGTAAAACAGCTGAAACGCTTCCTTCCACTATATTTTTCGTTCATTGATTCGTTTCGTATTTTATAATCAACATGTCCTCGCTGGGGTTTTTTATGTCTTCAGAGTCACACCTCCAGCCACAACTATCTACAAGGATTAAACGGGCAAACTATGATGGCTGCCCCTGTATTCACAAAGGTAGGATCTTTCTCAAAAGCATGTACGATGCTGCTGCCTATTATGCTGTATATTTATTGATGTAACATACAGAATTTTCCAACCAGAGCCTGCAGGAGCTCCTCGTCTCAAAAGGCCAGCTGGTGGTGCTAGAGTGCCGTGTGAAAGGCGCACCGTCGCCCCGAGTGGACTGGTACAGAGAAGGAAAAATCATAGAGGACTCCCCTGATTTCAGGATCCTACAGAAAAGTAAACTCAGCTCCTGTCATAATCAAAATATCAATGAGCTCAATTTTGAGATAATTCTTTCGGATTTATGCTGAAGCCACATCGGATAATAGAATAGGAGGCTTTAAAAAAAAGAAAGGACGATATAAAGACTTAACTGCATCTTAAAAAAATCAATTTCATTCAGCTGTTAATTCATAAATATTTCATTGTCCTTACAGTTTTAATGATTCATAAAAACCTTGGTATGCAGACAGTGAAATAAAATAAATAAAAACATAATCTTTGTCAGATATAACAACAAAGTCATTTATCTTAAAAAGAAATAAGTTCTTTATCAAATCTTGTTGAGGATTACTTTTTATTGAGCCCAAGAAGCTGAAAAATGTTGACATTGCTGTGAAAGGTTAAAGATCACTGCAGCTGAAATACTGTATATGGTATCATTTTGTAAATCAGGTTTGACACATTTTTGGCATTTCCTCTTTAAATGTTTTTTTTTAAATAATTGTGGCATAAATATACTTTATTATATTTCTTTAAGGTATTTTTAAAAGTCACGTTGCTTCAACTGTTTTGGTGTATAATTATAAATAATAATGTGACTTAGTCGAGTGCTGTTGAGACTTAAACCATAACTTCATCACTTTCATAATAATTTTGGTTCTTGTTTCCATTTCAGAACCAAGATCTCCAGCTGAACCAGGTAAATATTTCATGAAATCTCCATCTTTCAAAGAAAATCAAATAAATAAGTGTTGACTGCACCAAAGCAGCTGCCTGTCTGTATATACTGCAGCAGTGTGTACATATTACTGTGCTGAAGTGTTTACAGTCGTTGGCTAAGGCTTCTGTTCCTCTGTACATAAGCCAGGGCTGCTTTCCCCTGACTCTGAACCATATAAGGTAGTCTCTCTCATCCTGTGTCAAACCACCATGGCAGATCATTTCAACCTGCCTTAGCTGCAGATAGACTCTCAGTCCTGGTGACACAAAGAAACACAAGTCATCGTTCCTCATTGCATTAAGACGCTCTCTAGATGAGAAATTAAAATGACGCAATCATACCAAACTGACCTGATTATGTGAGTATGACTCTTTTTTATCGTTACCTCTAGAGGAAATATGCACTTTGGTCATTGCTGAGGTCTTTCCGGAAGATTCAGGGGTGTTTACTTGTACAGCGAGCAACAAGTATGGAACGGTGTCCAGCACTGCTGCGCTGAGGGTCAGAGGTAACACTTCTGTTTTGCTTTTTCAAAAACAGACATCAATTATCATATATCCTTATAAAAGTTAACTGGAATGTCTTTATATCCATCTCTCTGGCTCTCACCAGGCAATGGAGGAAACATGAACCACGTGAGGCCTCTCAACAGTTTAACAGAGGAGCCCAGTCGATTCCAAGAGCCTTCCACATCTGCTACCAATGTAAACCCTCATCCAGAGGTTACTGTGACCAACAGCATCAGGCCCCACTCCAGCACCATCCGCCTGGACCCACTTGTCTCAAGCACCTTACGCCTGGATCCCTTCAACACCAGCACCCTTCGCCTGGATCCCAACAGCTCCAGTGTGTTGCGTCCAGACCCCCTTAGCACCAGCCTGCCCAGTCTGGAACCCTTCGCCCTGAGCAGTAGCAGCTTCGGCGGCTCCTACCTGAACTCACACAGCACTAGCACCCCAAACTTAGATCCTCTCCACCTCTACCAGAACTCCCCTGGACCCAGTGGAGCACATCCACAACCACAGGGCGGCGCACAGGTGATCTCACACACAAGCTCTTTCAATCCTCTACCTGCGGCCGAACAGGAAGTGTCCAGACCTATGCTGCCATCGCCTGACACGAGTCCTAAGGTCAAGGGATCTCCGAACCATCAGAATGGATGCCTGTTTGTCGTTCCACTCCCCGACCCTCCTCCCAACTCCTGCCTCAAGACGGGCACCCCGACAAACCACAAAGACTCACGCTCCAGCTCCAGAGTCGGCCTGCGTGTGCACTTCAGGCTGCCTGAGGACGAGGAGGAAGAGCAGAGTGACACATCCACTCAGTGTGATGAAGACTCCATGCAAACTTCACTCAACAAAGAACCACCACCAGTGCTGGCTAAACCCAAACTGTGAGTAGAGCAAAACAGAAAACAAGTGTAAATATCAGAAATGTCACTCCTGTGCTGACACTGGAATAAACACAAAGCTGGAATATAGAGTGAGGAAAAGAGATTTTGACCACGGGATATCCAAACAAACCCTGTCCTCACTGTGACCAAGATGGGCTGTGGTGGGAGGTTCCTCTTCCACTGGCTCACCTAACAGCTGTAATCAGTTGCAATTCATAAATGAATGCATGCGGACTTTAAATGTGGACCTTCCGGCTTTCTAAAACAGAGGACGGCATTTTCTATTTGTAAGTTACGTTTATGTATTTATGTTCGTGTCATATTTCAGATAATGCATTCAATTAAATCTTGGAAGGTTTGATAAGTAGTTCGACGTTGGTTTTGCAGTTGACATCGTGGATTTTAAACAGCAAGGATAAATATTAGTCTGTCCTGTATTGTTTAGTTAAACTAAATTTGCAGTCATTTGATGAAAAATTGAATAAAACATCCTGTTTGGAATGAAAACTGAAAGTGTCTTGCGCTTGAACAGTGTTTTGCTTGTAGGCTACTTGTTAGTAGCCCATAAAAGGGCAGAGGATTCTTCCTGCTGACTTTCTTCACCGGCTCATTCCTGCTGGGGTTTACTGCATTGACTTAATTTATGAGAACAGTGCGCTGAGCCTCTCTCATCCTCACCATGTATAGTGTCCTTTTTTTCCTTGGTAGCTGATCTGTTATTCTGGTTTTGCTTGACCAACAGGGACTCCGCCCAGCTCCAGCTACTGCACAACCAAGTCCTCATGGAGCAACAGCAGGAGACAGAACCTCCGACCCAAACCCACGTCCCGCCTCCTTCCCACCCCCCTGTCCAGATCCAGATCCAGCCCGGGGCCCAGAGCTCCCAGGAGGGTCCGCTGTGGTCACCCAGAATGCAGCGTGAACCCCATCCGACACCTTTCCAGCCCCAACTCACCACCACAGCTCCCCCTCAGCCTTCACCCCACTCAGCACCTCCGCTGACCACCACCCCCAAAAACCCCCCACTGAGCTCTGCTCCAGCACTCAACGCCACCTTTTCATCTCTTCTCAACACTTCTCCTGCTCCTCCTTTCAGCTCCCCTCCTTCTGTTCCTCAGCTAAAGACCTCCTCTCTGGTGACGTCGCCTCCACCTGCCCCGCAACTGAACACAGCTCCCCCCTTCAGTGCAGCCACCATAACCCAGATAAACACCATCCACGCCTCCCACATCAACCTGTCCCCTGCAGCTCTTTCCAGGGCTGCACCCACGTTCCAGTTCTCCACTCCTCCCCCACCGAAGCTCAGCACAGTCCCCACAAATTCAACACTGGCCTCGGAGCAGATCCTCTCTCCTGCTCCTCTGCTGAGAAGCACACACGCCTCTCTCATGAACCTCAGCGCCACCTCCTACACGTTCAACTACACCCGGCCGAGAGAGTTCATAGCTGCTCAGACCTTCTCACCCGTCAGGAGTCCTTCCCCAACCGAGTCCCCCGTTCCCCTCCTCCACGAGCTGGCCGCTGAGCTCAACTCCTCTGCAGCCAGCTCCCCTACTCTCCCACCATTCCCCCCACCACACAGGATCTTACCCACGAGGGTGCTAAAGTCTCCCACCAGCCCTCCTTCCCTCGTGTCCTCGCCCACACCTGGGTCAGCGCAGTTCCCAAACAGCGTGTTCGCCTTACGAGCCCAGTCGCCTCCTCAGGCCTCATCTCCCACCTCCAGCAGCTCCACCCCAAGCCCAATTCAAAACCCCGTGGCCTTCCTCAGCTCCGTCCTGCCGTCGCTGTCCCCGTGCCAGCCTACGAACTCAATGGGCTTGCCCAAGGGAGCTCCTTTGGGGTACGCCCGCTCTGATGGACTGCAGTGCTCATGAGATTGTTGAACTCTCACGTGATGTAATGCCATTTTTTCCCCCAATCTGTCTCCCCAGGCTACAAAAGAAGGTTCCCAGGGTGCGACTCCCGTCAGCTGAAGACATTCGCGGCAGCAAAGAAGTTCTCCTCCACGAAATCGAGAAAAAGCTTACATTTAAAGATGATGCTCCACATTTTGCACATCAACAGGTACAAGTTAGTCTGAGGCCCTGCAGTTGTAATCGATTGCTCCTTTCATGGCTCTCTCGATGATATAGTGATATAGCAGTGATATAGTGGTGAATAAATAGGCTATATAAGCAAACTACTACTCGTACAAAGAAAACCTATCTTCACAAGCTTTAGCTCGGCCCAAAAGGTTGGTCCACAAACTATTACGAAGTTTACAACTAATACAGAAAAGCTGAAGAAGGAATTGAAGTAATGTGGGCTGGAAAGTTTTTAATCTTGGGAATTTGTTCAGCATTGACGAGGGACAGTACAGATCTTTGTTTGAGTCTTTGAAAGAAACCGGCTTGATTAAGAGAATTTAGTTGGGTTTTCTTCTTTGAGCTCTGCCCCACAGCATGGTGGGTGGTGGTAATGCACCTTAAATGCTCGGTGCCTCTCGCCATTAAAACTAAAAGAAGAAGAGGAAGAAGACTGTCCCTCGACAGATATTTGAAAATGTAAAATTATAAAGAGACATGATTTTGCTGAGGCTTACGTGCATTAGCTCAGCGGAGCAACAGCCATCATTCCCTCCCTTGTCATTCATAGTGTGTCATTGTACCATAACAACATATGCACGCGGGTAACAATAGCATGTGTGTTGTTCCATCAGCATATGTTCGTATGTGCAGTGTGTGTGTCTCTGTCGGTGTTCATCATCCATCCCTATCCTCTCATAGAAGCTGAGTAATGTGGGGAAAACAGCGAGCAGACCTCTTGGACCAAACATTCCTGCTACTGTCTTTAGCTATGATGAGGTACAAGGATCCTCCCTTCACTCCCAAGCACTGCTTTGTTCGAGCCTGTATGGGTTTTATACTGTTTCAGAGCCAGATCACGAAACTTTGGACATTCTCATATACTTATCGGAGCACCGTGGTTAATTAATAACTCTACTCAAGCCTTGGAGCTTCTAATATATAACCTGCACGAATCGCAACATATTGGGATGAAATTCCCTATGCTTATAAAATGTAAGGTCTCTTACTCTTCCAGATCATTGTTATTCCCACTGACGCTTGCAGCCCTATTTTCCTGATTTTCATTTGAGATTTTTCCAAAAAGGATAATATGACAGTTCTTGTTTGTTGCACTTTACAAAAAAAAAAGTCATCTCACAAACCTGCATATTTTCCCTAACATTTCACAGAATTTAATAATCTCCTGCAAGGTTTATCTTCCAGCGGATTAAATAAGCTACCAAGAGTTTTTAATATGAATCAAATAATAAGGTGTTTGAATGTCTCATCTTTGCAGTTCAGTCTGTTCTGTTTTACCCTCATCCTTATTTATGTTGTTTTTTTGGACGAGCAATCTTTTTTTTTCTCTTTAATACTTTCAGACAGAGGCCACAGCATGAACCTTGTCATTAAGTGGTTTAAAGTCACAGTCCGTACTTTTCTGTTTTGAGATTTGAGTTATAGGTTGTGACTTTAAGATCCACTATTATATGGTGAAAAGATGCACGTCGTATCTTGTTCCTGATTATTGCAAACCTCTCAAGGACCATTTGTTGCTCATCCCAATGTGTTAAGCTTCTATGTGTAATATTCTTCATGGAAATTCTGTGAGATACAAAGGCAGATGCTGCATGCAGTAATCCAACACGGTGACTGAGGCGATTACTTTGATGTTGTGCTGTTCCTCTTCCAGGAGTACAAAGTGTCCAGTTTTGAACAGAGACTAATGAGCGAGATTGAATTCCGCTTGGAGCGAACGCCAGTGGAGGAGTCGGATGACGAGGTCCAGCATGACGACGTCCCTACGGGAAGATGCATCGCGCCCATATTTGAGAAGAAGCTGAAGAACTTCAAGGCCGTGGAAGGCGTTCCCGTCACCTTCTCGTGTAAAGTTGTGGGAATCCCTCTTCCAAAGGTGAGAGGTCAAAAGCTGTGCTGTACAAATGGCAGCATGCTCTCTCACTTTCATCCCTAACACTCATCCTTCACATCTGTGTCCCTCCTCAGGTTTACTGGTTCAAGGACGGCAAGCAGATCTTGAGGAAGAACATCCATTACAAGAAAATAAGAGAGGGGGACGGGACCTGTGCTTTACACATCGAGTCCACAACCAGTGACGATGATGGCAACTACACCATCATGGCAGCTAATCCACAGGTAGCACTTCACACTTCCCTTTAATGCTGTCGACTCCTTCTCTCCAGCTGCTAAATCTGATCTACTTTTTTAATATTTAATGATCATCAGGGACGAATAAGCTGCTCGGGTCACTTGATAGTCCAAACAGGACCTCCCCGAAACCGACTGCCCCCTATCCACTCTCAGAGGTGAGCAAGACTGAGTGTGTAGTGTCGCCTGCAGAAGAATCCCTCTGTATCTATGTACTTAAGTATCAACTTGCACCACTACTAAGATGGACATGGATTAATGTCCAAGTGTGTGTGTGTTTGTGCTGTGCTCACCTCTTCGTGTCCTTTAAGGGTGCGAGCTCGCATTCAGCAAGTTGAAGGTGAGCAGACGCAGGAGCGCTTTTTCCAGCCTCACTTCCTTCAGGCTCCAGGTGACATGTTGGCTCACGAGGGAAGGCTATGCAGACTAGACTGTAAGGTAGGTAGCAACTCCTGGATTTGTAATACAATCGCTGAAATATTGCATTTTGCCCTCACCTTGCTGTCAGCCTTCCGTGTCTCCCAGGTGAGTGGACTGCCCATCCCAGAGCTGATGTGGCTGGTCAACGGGACGCCAATCTATCCCGACCTTTACCACAAGTTGCTGGTGCGGGAGAATGGCGTCCATTCCCTGGTCATTGACCCTCTGACGCAGAATGACGGCGGCACATACACCTGCATCGCAAGCAACAAAGCAGGACAGAGCTCATTTAGTCTCGAACTGAAAGTCGTGGGTAAGAAAAAGATACAGCAGTCAGCGACGAAAAGGGATGAATTTCTCAAGTACGATTCAGTTGAACACCAAAAACGCCATGTCTGTGTTTCCACCTCAGAGAAAGAGACGAAGCATCCGCCCCAGTTTGTGGAGAAGCTGCAGAATATGGGTATTCCTGAGGGAGCTCCGGTCCGGCTGGAGTGTCGGGTGGTGGGTATGCCCCCTCCAGTCATCTTCTGGAAGAAAGACAACGACTCCATTCCTAAAAATAAGGACAGAATCAGGTAAGTATGTGTTTCAAGCTTCCTGTGGAGCTGCATCATTGCCATTCATTAAAAGTTAATCGTTTTAAAGATGTCTATTTGTTCGTTGTCTGTTTATTTCAGCGTGACCCAGGATGCCACAGGATATGTTTGTCTCCTCATCCAACCGACAACAAAAGACGACGCGGGCTGGTACACAGTGTCAGCGAAAAATGAGGCTGGAATTGTGTCTTGCACCTGCAGACTTGATATCTATGGTAAATATTCTGTATAGCTTTATACAGAAATGTGCAACGTTTATTGCGCGCCACTCTAATAATAGCTGTCTGCTGCAACCTCAGCACAGTGGCATCAGAGCGTCCCTGCGCCCATGAAGAAAGCGCCTCGCACGGGCAGCCGCTACGCCGCCCTGACCGGCCAGGGGCTCGACATTAGGTCTTCTTTCCCAACATTGGACACCAGCCCCTTCCTGTTCTCCAGCTCCCCTCCCGAAGTCACGCTGGAGAGCGAGGAGCTGTGAGCCGTCTGATCCCGGCAGGATGTGTGACCTCCCTGCGGTCAAAACAAGTAGAAGACTTCAAGGAGAATGATCATCTGAGCAGATTGTCGTGTGATTTGTGTGATGCATATGAAGTGATACGTTCAGAATAGAATGGAAAAGAATTGTTGCGTCAAAGCTATTGGCACTGATCGTGGGTTTGTCACCATTCCTATTTACTAAAGTCACGTGCAGAAAAAAATGGCAGATTTGCAAAGTCTTAGCTCATGAGCCGTCAGTGGAGTTGAATATTGTTCTCTGGCAGGTTTGAATGATTCACGTTTGTTTTCTACTTCATATTCAGCTACAGTGATGTGGATGTTGCTGATAACATCCCTTCTTAATAGTTAGTCCTATTTCTCAAAGTGATATTTAAACCACTCTTTTTTTTATTGCAATATACATATACAGAGGCTCCTGAAAGTATTAAGATCCCTTTAGTTTTTTTGCACACTTTGATTTGTAAATTTCATTCGATTCATTCAACCACTTTTGAAAATCAAAATGTATTAAAAAAAACATTCTCTAATTTACAAAGTATTCAGGCCACTTCAATTCAGCACTGTGTACCACAGGAGCCTTACTGATGGAGTGATGCAGAGAGCTGCAAAGATCAAGGGGTCTGAATACTTTTTGCCACTTCCTGAAACGTAGGTGCTAGTTTCTTTAAAAGTTTATATGACGTAGCCATAAGTTATTGTTTATTAATAATCAGAAATTGTTTTGAGTATAATACTAGACATTTGAATGTGTCAATAATCCTTGCAGAAGCCATTTAAGCTGATCTAAATGGCTTCCGCAAGGAGGGATTCTTTCTAAATTATTTCTTCATGTTCGTCACTGGTTCACAGTTTTGCACCATGTGTTTCAGGTGCATGCATGCCCATAGTTGATGAGGATGCAATATTGTATAAAAAAAACAAAACACAGTCATAATAATAGTGTGCTCTTAGGAAAAGTCTACTTCATGGTTTGTAGTTGAAACACTGAAACACTTTATTTACCTTCTTGGTGATTGAATCCGTCTTTGTATTGACAGATTTATCTACTTAGTTGCATCTACATCTTGGGATGTATTGTCAGAGAAATCAATCTAAAGACTGAGTGATAAGACACAATTGGCTTTGCTCCAGCAAATGACACCAACAGGTCAAATGTATCCTGCAGCTTATAACTCAAATGTTATTATTGAAATTAAAATACACATTTGAACTATGATTTCATAAATTCAAGTCAGTTTGACAAAACATACTGGTGACAATTTTGAAAGCACACTCTCAACTAATGTAAAGTTGCACATTGTAAAATAGTTTTGTCCTTCTCAGAATAAAGTTATATTTATTCAAATGAGTGGCACATTTGCTTTCGCTGGAACAAGTGGTTTTGTTTTTGTTGTTTTTTGTTTTGTACGCATGCTGCATAGCATCTAAAATCATTCTAACGTTTTTTTCACTGCTCCTCACGTCTATCTCACATTAAGACATGGAAATAATTGGTTATTTAAGAATATCATACCCCTTCAAAGAGTGAATTAAGCATTCACTGTTCACCGATTCTGTTTTGACTAGTCGGAGCCCTATTAGCTTAAATTGATGCCAAATTCAAAACAAACGGGAAAGCTCAGAAGCCAATTAAGCATTGCTAATCAGTCCAATTAGAGGGGAAGAGAGTTCAAATAGGCATAAAATTACATTCACCTTACGTGACCTAATTATGCTGCCAGCCTCATCTCACCAGCTGCCAGACCTACTTGTTCACTCGGTGCTGTAAATATCTGTAAACCAATATAATATTCAATGTTTTGGAAACTTTGATTACATTTTTTTTAACCTTTATTCTATATTACTCTCATAGGTGATTTATACGGAATATTACTGTTTCAAATTATGTTTAATATTTTCGAAGTTTACTCAGCTTGATTATTGCAGTGTCAACACCATAATAGTAACAGTGGTCCCATTTTATGAAGTCCCGATTCTCGAGTCTACACATTCAAAACCAGAATATTAACACGCTTGTGGTTCCTTTCTCTTAAATGCTTGTTAAAAGAAAGGCTGAGCTTATTCACGCTGCTCATTTAAACGTAATCCTGTGATGATAATGAGATTTACACTTTCTCCCGCACCGAAACATACGCTTTGCAGCCTAATCTTCATTTCTCCATAAGGAGATCTGGATTTATGAGGGTACAAGTTTCTACCAGAGCAGACGGGTCACCCCTCGGTTGTGACATATGGCTTTTGACAGAGGGCATGGCTCAGCCCATCGGTACTCAGACAAGCCACCAATCATGTGACGGGGTGCTAAAAAAAAAAAAAAGGGAAGACACGGAAGGTCCAGGCCAAGTCTCAGACAAGGCCCTCAGACAAGACAAGCAGCAGCTGGCAAACTACATCAATCTGTAATCAATGAACCAACTGGTAGATGGGATTATATGCCTAATTGCACAGCTAACCAGTCCATCCCAAAATGACCAGACAGCATCAGCTTTTGTGCATGACCCAATACCAGAGACAGGCATTATTCCAGGCCTCTGACAGTTATTAATCATTCATAACCTGCCTCTACACCCAAGCTTTCAGTTTGTCAATACACCGTGATGTCGGCTGGGTGTCCATCCTGACAAAGGAGGACGGCAGAGATTAAAGCAGCAGAGGTAGAGGAAATATTCAGTAAAAGAAACACCACTTTGCTGTAAACATACAGTAAAAGTCTTGCATTTACATTAGAAGTACAGTATTACTTTAAAAATGCTGCTCCAAGTATATGTACCTCTTATGCAGTATGGCTCCTTTTTTCATAGTGAAAGATTCTTATATACTATATTACTGGATTATTATTATTATTGTTGTTGGTGTATTGATGTTGAACCGGTGTTCTTATTTTGCAGCTAAGCAAGACTGATTCATCTTAACAAAATTGTATATTGTTGGGTATAGTTTACCAAAAAAATGTACAATAGTGTTTCAGAAGTTTAACTGAAATCAATCAGATGTTGTGCATAGAAAAACTCCAATCTAGTGCCAGTGAGACAATTAAAGTTAGAGTAGTGTAGGTAAGTTATCTGTGTGGCTCTTGAGTGACAATAAGTGGTGTGTGTGCGTGTGTGTGTGTGTGTGTGTGTGTGTGTGTGTGTGTGTGTGTGTGTGTGTGTGTGTGTGTGTGTGTGTGTGTGTGCGTGTGTGCGTGTGTGTGTGTGACAAATGAGACTACCCTCCTGTATTACAGAATCCAATGTTGCCAGATGGGAAGGACAGACAGACAAATTATTCTGTCTGTGTCATTTTTCTCGGACCACTACACAGATCAATTATTTATTTCACATGTGGTCTCCACACCACAAGGAACATTAATGCATCCCACATACTGTGATTCGTTAAGACCACAGCACTGATAAACATCCTCACAGACTATTGTATCTGCAAGATTTACACATTTTCTGGAGAATAATATTTGCCCACCTGCACACAAACTGCTCCAAACCTCAGATGTTGCCCTAATCTTCTCACCATCTTGGCCCATATTGTTAGAGGCTCATAATCCCCTGATGTGCTGTTAAAATCCCTCAGGTTACAGACCACACTTACACTTCTGTTGCCTCAGGCTAATCTCAGATTATGGTTATTATCACTTGGAGACCAGTTACATGAGAAGTGAAAGGGGCTCTTTTTGGCATCTTATGTTATAAGACCAACTGGGTTTTATAGCCGAGGTGATTTTAAAGAATTTACATTCCATTTTTAATTGAATGAGATGTTAAGATGTGATATCTACAGATTCATATCTGAGACACAGAACAGAAATCACAAATGTGTTATTTCCAAACCTCACATAAATGTTACATTTGAATGGAGAAACATTTGTGAAATATTAATTATGAAAGAAATAAAAGTAGAGTGAAATTTTGTATTAAATAAAATAATGATATCAGTGCTTTTATTGCCATTTCAGAAACATGCGATGTAGTTTTAATTATTTTTACAAATACCTGAAAGTATTAATATTGAATAATTTTTTGATATTGCCTTAACCTTAAAATGTAAGTGTTCAATAGATAATCATTATTAGAGATTTAACATAATTGTATGATTAACTGGGAAATATCTACAATCTAAAAGTTTGTTTGCACCATCAGCTGTGGAGAGCTGAGCTACCAGATGGTAGACTTTTGGTGTTTGTGACACATGGCTCTGAGTGAAGCCACGGCCAGAGAGCCCAGCCCAAGATAATTGGAATTTCATTAAGGTTTTGTTTGTGTGTGCGCTGAGTGTGCGTATATATGCCTCCGTGGGTGTGTGTGTGTGTGTGTATGTGTGTTTGTGCGTGTGTATGTATGTTGAGAGTGGGTGTGGGTGTTTATGAGTCTGTATGGGTGTGTTTCTTTATGAGCAATATTTTTTTTGGGAGGGGGGGGACGGACTCCACCTGCTGCCACCTGTTCATCTGCTCCATCTTATAAAAGCTGCTTCCCCACTGTCTCCAGGATCACAAGCACCTTGGGCCCATCAGGCTGTCCACTATCAGGGGTTGCAAACACTCAACACAAAGGACACACAGCTTGGACATTGGCCAGGCTGTAACACAGAGGAGATCTCTGAGGAACCCTGACACTGAAACTGGAAGCTTCTTCTGACAGATCCATCCACTCACAGCTGAGTCTTTCTGATCTGAGGACAGTCCCCGGTTTCATTCTTCAAACGGAGATCATGAAGTCTCGCCGGCCCAGCTGCACCGACTCTGGATCCGAGTCCTCGGAACAGGATTCCCTGAGCCCCGAGAAGTATGAGACCACCACCAGGCGACGGTCGGCCGCCAATGCCAGAGAGAGGAAGAGGATGCAGGGTTTGAACACGGCCTTTGATCGCTTACGCAAAGTGGTCCCCCAGTGGGGCCAGGACAAAAAACTGTCCAAGTATGAAACCCTGCAGATGGCCCTCAGCTACATCATGGCGCTCAACCGGATCCTGACGGACGCCAGGAGGCACAACGCTCCTCACAGGCAGTGGCTGGACCTGCAGTTTGACTGTGTGCAGCCTGAGAGCTACCCCTGCCTCATGAGGTACGACTCTCCGACCGGACAGGAGTTCCTCCACTCATCGTTCTCTTATGACTTTGATGGACATCAGGTCCATGCATAAACTGATGTGTTCAATAATCCGTCATGTTGTTGAGTGTGAGTGACAATGTGAATTATTTTTCCTCCAATTTAGGAGACGGTAAATACATGTGTATTGCACTATTTTTTTTTTTTTTTGCATTTATCCAGTAATTGTGTGACAATCAAAAAAGGCTTCTGAGTTTGAAGTCTGTCATTTATTTACTGCTGTACAACCAGGCAGCATGTTGAGCAGCTTTTTGTTCAAAGTGTAGCAATAGAGTCATTTTAATGACTAGATTGTATTGAAGATACAGGCAATGGTATATTTTTTTATCATTATTATTTTTATTGTTTTGTTATTCTGATACGGCCCTAAAATGTTGTGCAATGCTCAATGATTTCTGAGAAAAAATGATCGTGGTCTTGGTCGCATGTTTAAAGTCAATGTGTAACTATTTTGTCAAAGTGTAAGTACAATGTTTGTCGAGTTGAAAAATAGATGTCATTTTTCACATGCAGACCTCTATTTTGTTGAATTATAGTTTTTGATCAAAAATAAAAAAAATATTTTATATGAACATTTGTCTTGTTCTTTATTATCATCATTAACTATATTGGTGAAATATGGGATTTTTAAAAAATATTGCAACTTCATAGTTTATCTACTGTATGTAATTGCATTACTGTTTAAGTTTAGGCTATATAAGTTTTTATTGCCTTCCTTGTGTTCATCCTTTGAGCATAAAAGTAAAATTTCCTGCAAAATCTTCTTATTTCATGAAAAAAATTCTACTTTGAGAGCTTTGGCGTTTAAACCCTCACTTGTCTCCTTCATCGGCTATTAAAACACGGGATATCACAGAGAACAAGTACTTTACTGCACATTCTTTGTTTTGTGGTTGCCAGGTTCTCAGTAGGAGTGACGGCAGGTCGTGTCCGCTGCATTGCCTCAATCAGCACCCTGGGGAATAAATTATCCTTTTGTCCCGAGCCCCCTGTGCTTTGAGATAAGACACTGTTACGTCAAAGGGGTAACC
Source organism: Scophthalmus maximus (assembly GCF_022379125.1). NCBI lineage: Eukaryota > Metazoa > Chordata > Actinopteri > Pleuronectiformes > Scophthalmidae > Scophthalmus > Scophthalmus maximus. The sequence continues at coordinate 9,333,700 of NC_061524.1, read as the reverse complement.
AAAATCCAAACACTCCTTTAAGGAAGTACAATCATTTAATTATTCTATTTTCAATGTTCCCTATAAGTGTGAATTAGTTTAAAACTGTTAAATTCAATCCTGCTACGGGATAGGTCAGAGTAAGAGGAGGTAAACCAGGATGCCATATGATCCGTGGCTGCCGTTTGTTGGAGCCACACAGCTACAGATTTAAATGGCAATCATCAGCCACTGAAAAGTGATTGTTACAGATTTGAAAAAAGTTTGAATGGTGGCACATGCCGCAGCAGATTAAGGAAGCCTGTGTGCCAGATCCTGCCATGGCTTCAGCGGGGGAGCCGAAATTAAACTCTATTGTGTGGTAATGGCTGTGTGTAATCGCTCTGTTCAGAGCCGCTGAGGCGTGAGCGGCCATCGCTGGACCCAAATTCCATCTACACTAACTAGAGGAGCCTGCACTGTCCCAACTGCTAATATACCATACACATTGTATTAGCAAGCTGTTAAGCTGTTGGTTTAGGTGGTAATATGATGAATTGTGCATTTTAGATCATGTCATGTTCCCGTCTGTTTGCTATAATATCCAAATGCTGCACAGAGTACACAGGCACACAAAAATACAAACCTAGATGGATAAACGTATAGATTTACATCATGTGTCAAATCATATATAACAAAAATGGTTTCATTTTTCACTAGATTATCTGCTGAACTGATTATCAGTATCAGCTCAGAACACTTTAACACTTATGTGGCAAGTGTTGCAGGGGCATGGTTGGGTTGGCAGAAGACACTTGGTCTGTAGACGAGGTGCCAAACGCTGATACAGATGGTCTTGAGGATTCATCTGCCACGTTGAATGTTTGCATACCTAATAAACGCTTTCTGACAGTTGGCATGTCAAAAACGAATAGAGGCCAGAGTCAAAAGTGCGGAATGCTAATGAGACCACGAGTGACACTGCAATTACGCTCTTCATTAATTCAGTCACAAGTGGTGAACATCTGGTGACAGAAAATATAATCGACATGCAATTAATTGATTTGCTCAATAGGAGCACGTCACTGGGTGAGTTGTTCGTCAATAGTGACAACAATGTGCTCAGCATGTGAGTAACTGAGAAGGAAAAACAACTCAAAATGTCTTTTAACTGATGCATTATTCAGCCTTTCAATGTAACTGGACATTCATTTCTATAAGACATTCCAGCTAATTAATAGATGGAAATGTGGTATTGCAGTTATAATTTGTAAGAATTGTCTTAAATTTGGCAATGTGTTTTTTGTCATTTCAGCTTTTCTCTGCCAGTTTGAAAGAGGGTTGATAGTGAGAGGGAGGCAGGTGATCTTTTAGCTTATTTTATTTTATCAAATGTAGCTCACATTCAATTATTATTCCCTTAAAACCTTTAAAATCATTTATTTGAGGCACCTTGCAAACAAAACTACGATCAAATTGGAGAATATCCCAAAGTCTGAAACAGCTAGAGACTAGATCTCACTGGTTAACGGTGCCACCGATTGTACCACAGACCGAAAGCAGGTTTAAAATGTGCAGTGTTTGGATGAACCTCACTGAAGTGTCCGTGAACAACCGGACACAAGTGTGTCACTGTTGTGTTCGCACAACACCTATACCGTGTCATCACCTTTAATGTGTTTTATCCGGGTCTGAATCTCAAGACTACAAAAGCTCCAGCGGAGGACCAGCAGCTCCTCCCTCAACAAAGGTTATGTCATCAACTCTTTATAATCGTCCCTCCAGCAGGTGTTCAGAAGCTGCCGACACTGCTCCGATTCACTCTCTCTTCGGGACTACACCCCAGCGGTTCACGCAGAGAAACGCCGGGTGTCTCCAAAGCATGAAGTGCCTGAACAACCGGGCCGACAGCCACCTGACCGGGCAGGTGGAGTGCGAGTTGGACAGCGCGGGCAATGGGGCCTGGGTGAACCAGGGCTACTGTGGCTCTCCTCCACCGCTGCCCCGAGCTGTCAGCACCATCTACAACCCTCAGCCTCTGTTCCAGGGCTCCATGGACGGCATGTACAAACTGGACACCCCCGGCCCGTTCCACCAGCCACCCGAGGAACCACTACCCACCGAAAAGAGTCTGGTGAAGAAGCGAAGAGGCTGCTGCTCTTTTATCAAAGGTACAAACAACTCGCTCTGCTGAGTTTCCCACTGTATTCGGTAGACTCTGACAAGTTTCATGAGTATTGATAAAACTCTTTTTAATGGAACATCTGCTTTCCTTAATTTCATTTCATCTCACCAACAACAATACACTTGTGTCTTGATTACACTACTGACGACTTAAACTGATATTTTTTTGTGCAGGGTTGTGGGGCACAACACTGACTGAAAACACCTCTGACAACAGGGAACTGTTTGTCCGAACCACGCTTCGGGAGTTGTTGGTCTATCTGGTGTTCCTGGTGGACATATGCCTTTGTAAGTGTTCGGCCCCTACTACCATCCGAAATGTTTGCCTCGCACCAGTTGCAAGAGTTTGGAATCAATCCTGACTCAAACGGTATTTGCAAGTAATTGTACCCAGTTTCCCTCGATATGACATAGGGAATTGTTTATCTACAGCTGGAAATTTACTTCTGAGTTCACACTGGATTGAATTTACAAATGTTTGCTTTCAACATATCACTGACCCATCAAAAGAACTGAAATGTGTTTCTGGGTTTAACAAACACTAAATTCATTACAGTGTATTTCAAATGAACCAAATTGAATATTTTCTTTGTTGTTGTTGTTGTACTTTTTCCTATTTGTTTTTATCAGTGCTGATCACTGTCACCATTTAGCAGGATGTTACTGTTTAGGGCACTTTGGACTGTTTATATACCCTGCGTTAATGCCTATCACAAATGCCCTTCCCATCCTTCTGCCTGAAAGCCATTGTCCTGCTGAGCATTAGGAGTGAAAGGGACATGGACACTGCTCTTGCCTTTTAGCGATAAGAGCATTAGGCCACATCCATTGTTGCTTTGTTTGGGTTAGATTTACATTCTTTGATGAGGCTATTTGTGTCAGGGCCAGCGTGCTCTCTCTTCAAACAAATTACAGCCTCTAATCTGGATCTATTTGACAGCGGTGACACAGACACAGCCAAACAAGTCTTCAATGAGGCTTTGCGTGTCTGCTCCTGAGCTGTCTTATCTTGTACTGCTCAATGGAGCAGCGTTCGGATCGGAGTCTGAGCAAAGACCGATAGGAATCAGTGATTGGCCGTTAACAGTGTGATCACGTTGTTTTTCAGTGACGTACGGTATGACCAATTCAAGCACCTACTATTACACCAAAGCCATGACGGACCTGTTTGTGAATACAGCCGGTGAGAGTGGGGTTAGGTTTCAGTCCATTGGCACCATGGCTGACTTCTGGACAGTGAGTTTTCCTCCATATTCATTTCCTCCATGGTCACCACAGTGAGAAATAAGTACATGAAATTTCAATCTGTGTGCATCCACCCTCTCGTTACATGAACAGTACGCCCAAGGCCCATTACTGGACGGCCTCTACTGGACTAAATGGTACAATAACCAGTCACTAGAGAGCGGGAACAAGTCCTTCATCTACTATGAGAATATGTTGCTGGGAGTCCCCAGGATGAGGCAAATCAAGATCAAGAATAACTCCTGCAAGGTCCACAACGACTTCCAAGATGAGATCATGGGATGTTTCGATGTCTACAATGAGAAGAAGGAGGAGGACCTCAGCTTTGGTCTCATTAATGGCACTGCGTAAGCCCCTCTCTGTTGTTGTTGTTGTTGTTACAGGGAGACTGTGCTGTTTTTATAGAAGAACTGCAGTAAAATATACAGTTTTATTTAGCTATTTTCATGCACATTTGTACCCCTGCAGATGGACTTACCACACGGAGAAAGAGGTCAAGGGCTCCGCTCACTGGGGATTGCTGACCACCTACAGCGGAGCAGGATTCTATCAAGACCTGGGTCGGACCAAAGAGGAGAGCACCGTCATACTGATGGAACTGGTGGACAACCTATGGCTGGACCGAGGAACCAGAGCGGTCTTCATCGACTTCTCCACTTACAACGCAAACATCAACATGTTCTGTGTCATCAGGTAACAGCAGCAACTTTACCCGACCATCGGTTGGTTTACCCATTATTTGGTTGACCGAAGTTTAATCTGCTTCTTTCAGGTTGGTGGTTGAATTCCCAGCAACCGGAGGAGCAATCCCTTCCTACCAGATCAGAACGGTCAAACTGATTCGCTACATCACCTACTGGGACTACTTCGTCCTCGGCTGTGAGATGGTTTTCTGTTTGTTCATCCTCTACTATGTTGTGGAGGAGATTCTTGAGCTACAAATACACAAGTTCTCCTACTTCAGGAGCATCTGGAACATACTAGATATTGTTGTCATAATGGTAAGAAAATGTAATGTCTAATTTTTATTTGATTCAAACATTTAATTTTCTCTGATTTAGCTTGGACTCAAAAATGTAAAACTGTTTTCCTTCCCAGCTCGCCATCGTTGCCATTGTATTCAATATTTTCCGCACTGTCAAAGTGGATAAGTTACTTGGCAAGCTGCTGGAACAACCCGCTATCTATGCTGATTTTGAATTTTTGGCATTCTGGCAAACACAGTACAACAACATGAATGCTGTGAACTTGTTCTTCGCGTGGATCAAGGTAAAGCGCTAACATCTTTCACTTAAAGTGATCTTTTTTTTTTAAATGTCCCAAATAATGTGTATTCTTCTTGTTCTTGGAGGTTTTCAAGTACATCAGTTTTAATAAGACCATGACTCAGCTGTCCTCCACACTGGGAAGATGTGCCAAAGATATCTTGGGATTCGCCATAATGTTCTTCATAGTCTTCTTCGCTTATGCTCAGCTTGGATATTTGCTCTTTGGGACAGAGGTTGACTCCTTCAGCACCTTCGTGAAGTGCATGTAAGTGGTGTCGGTTATGGCAGCTCAGCAGATTCAAATAGGATGAGCATGAGTGTATCAATTGGTTTCTGTTTTTCTTCCTGCAGATTCACACAGTTCAGGATTATTCTTGGAGACTTTGATTATGATGCCATCGATCGCGCTAACAGAGTCCTTGGGCCAATCTACTTTGTCACCTATGTTTTCTTTGTTTTCTTTGTCCTGCTGGTAAGTCGTTCTACTCTGTTTGACTTTAAAAGGCTAAAAATGAGCAGTCTCATTATCTCTCCATGCCTTTGTTTCACAGAACATGTTTCTGGCCATCATAAATGACACATATTCTGAGGTAAAGGAGGAGCTCTCATCCCAAAAAGATGAGCTGCAGATTACAGACATCATCAAGCAGGTAAAGGCAATGTAATTAATGTAAAAAATACAGAATTGATGAATAAAGTTTTACAAGAGTTACAAACAAGAAAATGTATTCTTGTAATTTAGAGCTATATGAAGACCTTTATGAAGTTGAAACTCAAAAAGGAGAAAATATCTGACGTTCAGAAGGCGCTACGTTCCGGATCTGGAGAAATTGAATTCAAGGACTTCAGAGAAACCCTGAAAGAGTAAGTGAAAACAGATAAAAAAGACGGCCATATGCTCACTTCCCCGTTGAAGGTGACCCCTCGCTGTTCTGATGATCTCACAGGATGGGACATGCTGATCACGAAATCTCTGCAGCCTTCTCACGGTTTGACTGCGACGGGAATCAAATTCTAGATGAAGACGAACAGGATAGGATGAAAATTGAGCTCGAGGAAAAGAGGGTTTGTGTTACAGTCTAAATGGTTTGACCGGACTTACAGATAAATTGCTTTCGTTCAGTTTTTTTTATAGCTCATTTCTTTTCCATCTTGACAAACAAGAAAATAAGAGTCAGAATGAATGCAGACAAAGCTGTGTTTTCATTACGGTTATTCCATTTCTTTTCAGGACGCTCTCAGCGCTGAGCTCAACAATCTTGGAATTAATTACGGGAAAGAATTACTGGAGAAGCCCGCTGTGGCCTCCAATGAGCAAAAGAACAGCTCCAGTCAAACATTTGTGGATCGAGAGCAGTTTCTGAAGTAAGAGAATTCTTTACACTATCCCATGATATGTCTTGAAGTGCTCATTTTGTTCTTTTAACTAGATTAATTAATTTCATTACACAAATTACACACACCTGAATCAAGTTTGTTCAACTTGAATTTACAAATCTTGACTTCAAGTCAAACAAACTTAATTCATTGTTTTTTTTAAGTTGGTAAGCAATTTTCTTTTTCTGGTGTAAAAAACTGACGTTAACCAAAAGCTGAATAACGTTTCTCTCCTCATGTCAGACTGGCCAGGCAGGTTCTCACCCTCGAAAGCTCCGTGGCAGGCGTTACAAGCAGGATTGAGTTGATAATGGAGAGACTGGGATTACAAGAGAAAGCCAAAGGGAACGAAACTGCAGGGAAGCAGTCCGTGACCATTAATGACGTGAGTATGGAAATAAATAACCGATTTTCTTAAACATCATTGTTATGAAATGCTTTCACTTTCAAAACACTAAAGAGTATCCGTTCTTGGAGTACAAAGTATAGTTCAAGCTGTTAAATGTGAAGTGAAATAATATTATAATACAGCAGTGATATAAGGAAAATGTACAATTCCAGCAAATTAGAAAAACTTCTTAATCCTAATAAATAAATAAATAATCCTTAATTGTCACTTAACCCTATCCAGAGTGATGACACTGCCTCAGATGGGAGCATCCTGGTCTGCGTGGACAGAGGCACGAAGGCCAGTCTGTCATACAGGAGACCAGCAGTTCGCACCAGCTCCACATACAACTGTCACATGTGATTAACCCTCCAGGAAACAGAGACATCGGTCATCTGGTAGTCGGCCGACACATGAGAATGTGCGGGGTCATCCACCAACAATATTTTGTGCTTGAGAATGTCCCTTTGTCCAGAGTAAAGATTCTAAAACTACAATTAGGCAATAAGATCAACAATGACACAACTGACAGTAGGACTCACGCCAGGCAAACTGCAACACTTCATTTTATGGTCACATGTATATACGGTATACATACTTTTGATTTTGCTTACTAGGCGCCTTTATTAGAGCTAATGTAATGAAGTGGATTAAGCTCAGATTTATAGAGGACTACAATGTATGTTGTAGATGAGACCTGAATGTAAATCGACGTATTGTACGTGTTGTGGAATATACATTTATTTCAAAAGTAGGTTAGAAGAAAGTGACACCATATAATCCATTATTAGGCAGGGCAGGGGCCCCTCACCATCTGACTAAATTAATGTTTGCGTTGCTTTAGTCGTGTAATGTTTATGAATATAAAAGTTATATTGCAGCTTCTCAGAAACTACCCCCCCCCCCCCGTAGTTCAGTGAGATGTCTACAAAATAATTCCCCAGATATATTTTTTTATGATTAGATGCAATTCAGTAATTATACACCAAGTTTGCCCACTTCATGAGCTCCCAGAACCTCATGTTGTAACCGAGCAAATACGATGAATGAAAGGATCTATAGCCCTCCATTAAAAACATTTGTTAAAAACAAAATACTCTAAATTAGAACATATTATCCCAGTGGACTGGATATTAAAAACATCTGGCTGTCACTATTCAGGTTTCATACGTCCAGACGGCGCTGCACAACAAAAAAGGGAGAAAAGTTTTTAAGCAATTGTATAGAAAACTCATTCCATCTCATCTATAATCAATGTATCATTCAGATGGTTCAAACCTCAGTTTAATAAAAGTTAGTGTCTGGTAGAATTACTGTGAAGACAATTTTACAGTTAATTTATGTGTAAAGCTCAATTTATTTGTGTATAATAAATGTACCAAATGACCAGGTTGAGTTGATTTTTTATTTGAAGTGACTTGATATTTTCCACTAAATGGAAAAGAACAATTGCATCCTTTATTATTAAACATCAGCTCTGTTGTTCATCTTACATGTTTTATTGTCATAAAAGCAATTGCCATTACATTCATTATTTTAAGCAAGAAATATATTACATGTCACAAGCGTGCAGTTCAAGCTGAAACTTCCCCTGCCCCCTATATGTCTTGAACATGGCACACAAACTCACACATGGGTGGAAAAGAATTTAGATCTGTAATGGAGCCTCTGCGAATAACACGTTTGAATTTACCAGCACATCGATTAAGGCTTATGCATAAATTATATTGCTGAAATTTAATGATGGCAACATTCTACCTACATTATGTACATCATTTCTTTTAACATCGCATGAAGGGTTGTGATCAAGGTTTATATATTTACACTCTCAGACAACATGACCCTGTTTTTGTTATTACAGGGTCATAGCTCTAATAAACTAACAGAAGCATCATCAAGTGTGTTGGCTCGTACAACAGGAGGAGAGTGACCTTACGAGCAGCGTAGTACACTGTACAGAATGGCACATATGCAAATAAAATCCAAATAGCAGGATGTCTTTGAGAAATCCTCGTAACAATTTTACCAGTTATTTTCTAAATAGTTTACCAGGGATATATGGAAATATTCTGCTTAATAATGAGAAAATTCAGGATCCACTGAGGGGCAGAAAATGTGCCCGCTGCCCTGAGAAATCAATCACATATCTAGGAAATCATAAAATGAAACAACCCCAATTTATAATAAGCCTAGTTTATTTAGTATAAATGGATGAGTGACATTTTTTTTTAATGACGTAAAACATGATGCGATGTCATTAGGGGCTGGTTCTGATGCTAGATTAATCTTTGAAAACTCTCACAGCCATTAGAAAAGAGATCACTGTAAATTAACTGGAGGTTAAAAAGAGGAAGAAATGAGGAAGAAAATATTCAAGATTCAAAATTCCTCTAGGAAACCAGCCCCAGTATTAGCACATAGAATCAGTTCATTTTACAAAGTTTTGGGGGGGGGGGGGGGGGGGGGGTTTGCTGTTTTTACAATATTTTCTTTGTACAGAGAGCGTGTCCTGTCGTCTTTACTTTGAGATACAGGATGATATATTAGTCCAATCTAGGCTTCATTACAGTGTAAAATAAAATCCATCAAAAGTCTTCAAAGAACATGCTGATCACTCTGGTACAAAACATGAAAAACACATTTGTTTCTGCTTTGAGAGCCATGTAGATGGAATTTTCTTTGTACATAAAGTTTACCCAAGAGATGCCACCTCGTGCTGAAATTGCATTTAAAGCCACAGCTGCTTGTACAAATAGTCTCTTCACACATTGGAAAGGTGAGCCACCATTCCAGGGCCTCTATTCACAAAGCATTTCTCATTAACATATCAAAACAGGACTGACTTTCTAGATATTGTGTGAAGTGAAGCTCAGCCCAGATCAGCTCTTAGTAAGCTGGTTCATTATGGTGCAGTTTGTCGCACAATTTAATGATAACTGATAATACGTGATTGATCTGTACAACACTGTCATTGCCTTATGCCATTTAAAAAAAACTGACATATTACAAAAATTAACTCATCAATGCAAGAAGACTTGAGTGGATTTTGTCTTCAGTTGTATAAAATGACAGAAAAATGCCCCCAAGTAAACATTTTGAAGAATCTGTAACAAACCAACACATTTTCACGGCAATATTGAAATATTACAAAACCATATTGGCAAACAGAGAGCAGATATTGCTATAGTTTGATAATTTAATATTAATGTTAGAAAGTTTGAGGTTTCAAAGGATTTAAATCTTTGTCATAATCCAGTGAGCGGCTGGAGTAACATAATGGCTTATAGGTAAGTGTGTGCTTTGAGCTCTACAAAATAAAATCTGTCATGTGTAGATTTATGTGGCGTTTTCAAGAACTACGTAGACTTTTTGATGGTTTGGCCCATTGGTCAACTAATATGATGCGTGGTGAGAGGAAAAGCATCAAAGCGTCTGTCTGTTGGATACCTGTCCAGTCAGCATGCTAATGCTGCACATCCTCTTGTCACGCACCAGGTACTGAATGACTCTCTTAGGTCCAAACATTCAAAAAGTTTGTATGTCCTTGAACAAACAAAGACGGGTGGTTTGGCTTTACTTCAGAAGCCCAAGAGCATTTTCCAATAACAGAACTCTCAATTATCATCACCTTTTAAAAAGTTCTAGGTTAAATCAACACAGTCTTTCAAAACCTAATTGTTTAACTGGCTTAGGAGTAACTATTAGCTACAAAGGCTTTGTGAATATGGCCCCCACCCTTCTTATACCAAAGCGGTCCAGTTGAAAGTTGAGTGCTGTGTGGTCTAAACAAGGGTTCAAAAAATCCCCCTGGTGTTACACTTAGGTTAGGGCCAGCTCACTGTGTTTGGTAGCCAGCCATGCTGAAGTTGGCCAAGTTGGACATTACTTGTCCAGCTGGGGCTGCAGCCTGGGCTGACGGAGATCCAAAGCTTCCCACCCAGGCTGGTGACTGGGACTGCCTGCAAATATCCCACAAAGACACAATTACAACTATTAGTAGGACTTGTGTGTACAAAGATCAGCTGTGTTGTAAAATAAATCTACATGTGGGAGGAAAAGACCTCCATCTTTTATTTTTTTAATCTTGGAGACAAGTTGGCATCCATCTAGATTCAGAGGCATTACATGACAAATGTAACCCTACTGGCTTGTAACAATATGGTTGAAGTAAAAGTTCATTATGTATTTATTTGATCTATAATACAGAGTAAGACCTACTCGACTCCAAATCCTTGTTGCTGATTCCACTGGCTGTACATGCTGTAGGAGGGAACTTGCCACCCATTGGTCACATATTGCCCATACTGCTGCTGCTGCTGCGGCTGCTGCTGCTGCTGCGGCTGCTGCTGCTGCTGTGGTTGCTGCTGCTGCTGCTGACTTCCATAGAGCTGGTTCCACTGGCCCCACTGACTGAGATCAACCTGAACGAAACCAACATTAGATATGACCACCATGTTCAATCAGGAGCAATTCATATTACAAATTCTGAAAGATGAAGAGCATAGGAATACAAGAAAAGTACTTGTAGTCTTTTTTTGTCACTGCAAAGATATCTTGGGATTTGTAATATTCCTGTTTCATAGTTTGATCTTAAAAGTAAGGTTCCTGATATCATCAAAGATCTGAACCACCATCAAAGACGTAACAGTTTCAGTGCCCATGTGGCTCAACGGTTAAGAGACTGACTGCAATGTACATGGTTCTAGTCTGATGAGAGAACTTTGTACATTTTTTCCATATCTTCCCCAATTTCCTGTCATCTCCAGCAAAAGTTACAGCTATATCACTTTTGTTATCGTGATGTTGTCCCTACCTGCTGTGGATTTTTTGCCATGTCGGGAGATTCTTTGCCCCAGTAGCACTTCACTATATGCCCTTCAATGACTGTGCCATTTACTGAAACAATGGCATGGGCAGCACTGTCATGGGAGGAAAACCTTAAAAAAACAGTCAATCAGTCAATTCAGAAAAATCAGAGCATTAAAACCTTGATCTAACTCATACATTAGAAGAACACTGTGGTGAAGACAAGCATTACAGATAAGGCCACTGACACTGGTCATGCCAAGTGTTTGTGTCGACATCTAGAGGCCAAACGTTGCAATGGACTGAGACTCTACCTGATGAACGAGTATCCTTTCTCTGGGAAAACTCTGATTTCCATAATTTGACCAAAAGGCGAGAAGGTCTGTCGCATCACGTGTTCTGATGAATCAAACAGAAACAGGTTCATGTGGTTCGTTTCATTTTATGAAAAGATTCTGGGAATAATCTATTACTAGGAGCTCTAACAATGGCATCTTTAGAGAACACTTGCCTGATAATCCTGACTGGATCCCGCCACAGTATACGGTGCAGTTTTGTGGACTAGACTGAGTCACTACATCGTCAAACCTCAGCTGCTTTGAGCCATCTGCAATAAAAACACGCACATTTGAAAAGATACGTTCAAATCTATTTATACAAAGTGTAGGACTTACAAATAAACCTTAATCACAGCTGTAATTGATAACATTTATGAAAAAATTAACTAAATCCCAGTTTTTTTCAACGATACCTCAAGGTGAATATTCCAAATGTATTTGGCTGTCCTAAGAAAAATGAACATTATGTGTTCATCATATCAATACAAGTGATGGCTGTTGTTGTTGTTTTGGACCGTGAGCTGAAGAGATGTGGACACTGGAGATACATTAATACCAGGTTTAAATGTGATAAGTTTAAAATTGTATCTGTGGGCTTACGGACGGTCAGTGGACATTTACAAATAAAATTGATAAAAAGTGTAATAAGATCTCAGTCAATCAGTCTGCGCACTCCCACACCCTCATGAGAGGAGCTCTAATCACCCAAAGTGACGTGGCATTTCAAACTTACTGTCCGGGGTACTCTTTGGAGCTGGTGGTTTACGTGTTGCCCAGTTGGTCCGGATTTGGCGTCCTCTTAGCCACTGTCCCCCCATGTTAATGATGGCATTCTCTGCATCCTGTAAGTCCAAATCAGAGACAGTTACTCCACTGGATTTGATCCTCTGTAAATAGGTTATTAGTGACCATAATCAGTTTCCAAAATATGCATTAATGTTTTTTGTCTGAACAATATTCAAAAAGGCAATATTGAACGAGGTACTGATGTTATTAAGTTGTGGTGACCATGGTTTTAACTACTGTATGATTAATTTGAATTGCGGTAAATGCATTGAAGTAAGATAATAAACAGAAAATAGAAATAACCTTCAGTCTGTGTTCTTGCACTGGAGCCTTACCAGTTTGTTGAAGAAGGACACAAATCCATACCCCTTTGACTTGCCTGTCGCCATGTCCTTCACAACACGGGCATCCCTGGAGGAAAAGGTTAAAACAACTTCAGTAAAGTTTTCCGGTTCAATGCTTCCAACTAAAAGGAACCACGCAAAACACACTGAACTGTGAATCCTCTACTCTGTCCTACATGAAGGTATATTAGCTATCATGACTTTTCACTGAGCACCGAATCAAAATGTAACTTCAAAGAAACATTTGAAAACAAAACTAAACTAAAAAAACAAATACATGCAGCCTACATAATTTTTTCTTCTTCATAATTTTATTTTTATTAATGAAACCTTGCCTCTAGAGCACCACTTATTGTTCAATGCTCTCAACAGTAGACTACTGATTGAAATTCACATAGGAACAGATTATATTGATTACCATGCATTCTTACAATCTGCTATTGGTGCTCTTCCTACAAATAGAAATGTATATATAGAAAATATCAAAAGAGAAAAAAGGAATTAAACGGCATACATGGCCTGTTAACAGATTTCTTTATTTTTCCTGGTCAATGCTTTACCACCAATATGGAGTATGGAGAGCTGCAAATTTTGAGAAATTGACATTTTCAGTAATTTTGGAAGAGGATCATTACACTAGAAACAACACTATGCAAATCAAGATGAGACAATTTAAACATAGATTAAGAGGGGTACATTGAGCAACGGAATTGAAAAACAAAATCTAAGCTAAGTCATGTTAATACATAGCATCTACAAATAAAGACATGGAAAGAATGGAATAAATAGAGAAAAAAAAACTACATCTGTGTCTCCAGAGTGCACAGTTCCTTGCTGTTAGCCTTCAAGCTCCTGTCCAATCCTATGAGCATTTCTGTAAAATAACCAAAGTGCTATTACTTCACTGAGACCCACAACTAAAAGCTGTTCAGGTTCAACAGACAGCTTACATTTTGCTGACATACTGTATGGTTTACTTACCACGCCCTAAAGTGCTAGGAAAAGCAAGAGTAGGCTACAAGCTAACACCTAATTTATGAAACAGTGATACAATGCACAGACCACAAGTAAGTATCTGCAGTTAGGTCCTTGACAGCCTACAGAAATTATGCTGTAATAACTTTTAATAATTTAAATAAGTTTGTTTTTATCTGTTAAAAGTGATTTAATAACAAAATAATGCTTATAGTACAAAGAGGTTCTGACATCTACTTTTACATGATGCTTAAAAGTATATTGTTCCATGATTAACTTTGTTTATATGCATGGATGTATTAATGTGACAAAGAATACATCAAAATGAAGCAATTCTCATGAAACATAATTATTGCTGTTGACTTCTAAACACCTGCTCATACATCAGTCTGTCTACCTAATAATTTATTCTCTCAAGGTGCTGTGCAGTGCTAGACAATCAGAAATATAAATGGGATTAATCTGTACAGATGCAACATCTTCCGTCAGTGGTATATTAGCCTAATTGTATTATATATGCTTTTGTTTCCCCTTTACAGTTAATGAATCTGTTTCTCAAAAGTAATTCCAATGTGCCTTTATTGGATTGCCATAAGAAAATTGAGATGAGAAGGAAGAGGGGACAGAGGAGGAGGGTGACACACAAGAAATGCTCCTGGCAACCGTCGAACATGGAACATTGCAGTTCAACGTACCCAAAAAAAAAGAATTCATCTGAGATCAGACAGTAACATGTCAACTGTCAAGGAGGAACAAAAACCCTCAGGATGTTAACCCTTGTGCGTCAGTGTTTGAAATCATGAATATCAAAACATAATTTTTCCCAATTTGTGAATTTCTTCATAACCCCCTAACCCTTTTTATATTTAGTGTTAAGACAAAACCCATGTCATATGCATGTAAACATGGTCAGTTGGCAAATCCAGTCAGCATAAGCTTACAGGAGATATTAATGAAATAGTGTCCAACTGTAGAGAAATCAATCTGCTTCCATTGAAGCCATCAAATTATTGCACTGTAAAAAACTTTTAAAAAATCAATTTTTAAGTGAAAACTTACGAGATTTTCCCAAAAGGTCCAAATGCAGCCTTGACATCCTCGGTGGTGATCTCGGGGCTCAAGTCACCCACGAAAACATGGAAATGATCTAGAACAAAACAAAAGAAAAACAAAAGAAAAGCAAAGCAACCATTTACTATTCTCTGGTAAACTTTTGTTTCAGTAGAGCAGAAAATGAATGGGCGAACTCTTACTGGATGTGTCTTTCTTCTGGCTACTTGGAGTGGTGGCCCAATTTACTTTGACCTCCTGAAAGCAGAGTTCACAGTGAAAAGATTAAAAGTCACGACAGAGAGATGAAGGAACTGACATTTTCAACACAAAGAACAGGGACCTTGGGGGGATTCTGACAACAGGTTAACCTCACTCTTAATTTTAGAAAAGTTTGGTCCTACCTTTCCTAATATCTTCCTCCCGTTCATGGCTGCGAGGGCTGCAGCAGCATCTCTGTGTTCGAAGAACTCCACAAAGCAATAGGGGTCATTGCTTGTATGCTGCAAAGCACAAAGTCAAACACAATAGCTGAATTAGCAGATTCACATTTCTCGATTGTGCAGGCAACTTTCCATGACCACAGGTTCACATTTTCTCCTAAAAATCCTGGCACATTTGCACCTTCACGTTACCATGTTCCTCTGCACACTACTGGTAACTGATTGTAATACTGCACTACTTCCACTATTAATAATTATGTAAATAATTCTGTATATTTATTATTCTTATTCTCTATATCTTTTTGCAATTCCTATATTTTTTATATTTGTTTGTGTATATACTGTATATATTGTGTGTGCTGTGTGAAGCGTGCTGCTGTTACACCGGAATTCCCCAGCCTGGGAGGGAATAAAGTAACTATCTATCCATCTATCTGGGTCAACGGTGGGACAGGACACCCTCTCATTGTGAATCACAGAGCAGGGGACATGAAAAGAGAAGGAAAGACAAACGTGGTGGCGGCTTACCTCCGTGATCATTTTACAACTTTTACAAGGCCCTATCTGGGTGAAGAGCTGCAGAATCAAAATCTCTGTAACGTCCCTGGAGAGGTTTCCCACGTACCTGGGGAGGGAACGGAAGTCATGTTATGAGAGCGGCTAGTTTCCCCACAGGTAACGACGAGTCGATACAGAGGAGAGAGCGACAAACGGACGCCCAGCCAGCTAACTTCGACTGTTAGCTTGGGATCATCGACAGAGAATTATTAATGTGACGTAATGTACATTCGCTTAACACACATACAGTACAGCTGGCGCCGCCGACGCTTACTCCACTCGTACACATTAGTGTTATTCATTTATTCAACCCTGCATGTATTACCCTGACGTTAGCGAAGCATTAAATGTTTATGCTGTCGAACAGTGTTCACCAGGTCTGTAGAGACAGCGGGTAGCTAGGTTAGCCACCGGTGTCCGACGTTAGCGAGGCTAACGATACGGTACTGGTAAGACGCCTTACATCACTTACAGTGTTTTGGGATAGCTGTCGTCGTCCATGGCCGATGTCGACAGTCACCAGGGCGGAACACGTTGGTGACTTGCTAGTTAGCTAACGTAAACCGACTCCCGTGTGGGCTGTCAACTACAACAACTAGCTAACTAGCTCGGAAGAAGCTAGCTAACCGGGCGCCAGGGTGCATACGTCACGCTAGGAGTCCAGTGAACGGACGTGTTGAGGAACCCAGCGAGGTCAGCGCGAGGGAGCGACAAGCCCGCAGCTTTTACAGCTTCAACAGCGGAAATTACACATGTCTTAGAGGTAGCTGCGCTTCTCAGGGGCGATTTAATAATTCATATTTACAAAAGCCAAAATAGTGAACACACTCAGTATTTAATAAAACAAAACATTTGGCGATGTCTGGAAGGAATTTGCATGCGAGACTTTTATTTTGAAGGCTCGTTTTTAATTACCGGTGTTCGACGGTTCCCAGTGGTTCCGACCCCGGGGAGGGGCCTTTCAGGAATCTATGCTCTGACGTCAGCGGAAAGGCTACAACGTGATCACCTGTTGAAAAACGACGAAAAAAATCTGTCGTCACTCTTACTCTTACTGTACAAACCGTGTGTTTAACTGTATTTACTGCTGAGACGTGTATCAAAGCAAAGTAAAGGACAATAAGGAAAATGAAGATACGTGGAACAAATTAAACTGAGAAAGCCTGTTGAATTTATGCACAAAAACAATGAGTTGATACATGAGTATGTAAAGAAGCATGTATTATTATGTGCTGACACTAGCACTAGAGGGCGCCAACGATAGGAATTTTCCTTTTTTTTTACATTGTTTTTATTTCATGCTTGTAATTTAATGTTGAGAACATTTATTCAAAGGGCCAACATGTATTTTTTTCCTTGTCATTATTAAACAGACTAGAAAGTTTTCATTAAAAAAATAGAAAAAAATACCAAAGGTTTTTCTTCAGTCACTTTTCACATCAAGGATTAGTGTTTCCAATTTGTGTTGAATGACAATGATGTCTTAATCCGTTAGAAGCCACTCTTGACAGGGGTCAAGGCAGGACGGTAGTGCGCGGTTACAAGAAACATGTCCTGGCAGTATTTGTTGCCAAGCTTTGCAAAAGCCAGAGATGCCTGTGAGTGTTGTGGAAACATGTCATAAAATATTCCGGAAAAATCCGCGTCACCACTGAATGAAGAATCTGATTATCATTTGTCAATGTGATTTATGGTGGTATTAATGATTCTGCTGACTAAAGGCATTGATTGTTAGCATATACAACTGAACAATGTAGGGCTGACCGGAACATTTCCCCCTGGCAAAATAAATAATAATAATAATAAATGTTTATGTCATTGGTACACTAATATAATGTGGCCACTTACATTATGACTCATCTGTATCTCCTGCAGTATATTGTGTGACTACAATGCCCCAATACAAGTCCTAGAATATTCTGGAAAGCGCCTGTTCGTTGGGACTTTGGAAGATCCTGTTTATCCTGTTTACACTTATAAAAAAATAAATGTACAGGATTTTGCTCTAGAGGCTATGACGGTTTTGTTGTGGTACGTTCTCCCCATTTTCTGGTGACCAAAATTCTGAATTAGATATTGTCGTCATCTGTCCAAGATCCATGTGGTGGTTTCAGACAGTGTGCAGCCAAGTGAGGATGACTCTTGACTTACAAGCATTTCCTTTATGGTATGAGGCTGAATTGGAGTAGTCCTGTGATTAAGATCTGTCATACTAGGTGTCCCTGTGCCCACACACTGTATCTCACCACCACCAGTTACATAATTGTGTATCGAAATCATAGCAAACCCAGACTGAGTTCCCTTGGACAAAATTTATTATGTGGGAGTCTTGAGTACATCTATTTGGGGGAATCTTGAATTATGAAAAAAAAAAAAAAAAATCATATTGGGATTCCCTTGTCTAATACGCAGAAATGTGTTATGAATCCGTGGACCAGGGTACAGGGGTCACTGGGCTCCAGGGAGTCCCAGCAAAGAGGCGAAGGCTTCCCAGTCAGCAAGGTGAACATACGACTATCACTTCCACAACAGCTGCAGCAACAACAACGAAAAACCTCCTGAGTTGGTCAACCAGAGAGACCGAGAGAGAGAGAAAGAAAGAGAAAAAGGAATGCAGAGCAGAGGTTTACTCTGTGTCTGCGTTCGGGGGGGGGGGGGGGGGGTCTGCGACATAACAAGTTGGAGCACCCATGATGCCCCCCGTATCCAGCGCCGTCCGCCCCCGACGTTAACCCTGCTATTTCCAGAAACTTCCAGCCCACTTTCCCACGTCACTTGGAGGAAATCTTTAAAGCGTCCGTCGCCTGTTTACAATGTCTCAGTCCTCGACCGCCCGCGGCAGCATGAGCACCATGAAGACACAGTCGCCGACACTGACGATGGCGAACAATGACAACGACCCGCTGCCCCTCGGCTGGGAAGTCAAAATCGACCCGCAGACGGGATGGCCCTTCTTCGTGGATCACAACAACCGCACGACAACCTGGAACGACCCGAGGCACGACACGAACAAGGTAGTGGGGGGAAATAGAACGTAAATAAATAAATAATATTAAAAAAAAAAAGCGCGGCGGGATAAAGTTGGTCCGTCAACGTGGCCGGCTGGCGCCTGTCAACGGTTGGTCGTCGTCGGGTCGGTCACGGTCCGTGTTGTGTCGGCGTGGGGACGAGCAGCGAGCAGCGTCGCGCCACATCACTGTGAGATATATTAACCCCGTTGACGACAGGCCTCGTCGGGCACCGTCCCCGCCGAGCCCGTTATAACGGGTGATCGACCCCGTCGTGTTCCCGTGTCATGATCTAATACTATTATTACCCGATGACTCACCCCGCGGCACGGACGAGCCCATGATGAGCCCTGAGCGCGTCCTTCGCGGTGGCGGCAACACTGCGGCGGACGGTAGCAGCTCCCATTAAACTTTTTTCCCCTACATGGATTGAGGCTGGTGCACTTTTCGCGTTGGCCTGCGGAGTTCGAACTGCACGGCGGCCTGGTGCGGTATATCGGTGTCCTTTAGTAACACACGTCGCGATCTGGTCTGCAGAGGAACCCCCCCCCCCCCCCCAGTGGGCTCGACAGTGGGCTCCACGGGCTGCCAGCTGGTAATCTTTCGTCTCAGAGACAGACACCGTTGTCCAAAGTTGGAGCCCCGGCGAACGTGCTCGAAAGACGCAGCTGTCGGGGGATAAAATTGGTGCAATCGTGCCCGGCGGTGTGCGGGCCACTGAAATGGCAGAGGGCAAAGGGTCGCCCGCGGCTATTTCCTAACTTAAGTCTTTGAGGGGGAAAAATTGCCACTGGATTACACATCAGTGTCCTTTTTTTTTTTATTCGGTTCTGTTGTGTTAATGGTCAGAGCTAGAACCAATTCATTGCCAGAACTCTGAACTATCAGTTGACCTGTTGCTTGCACCAGTGGCACTCGGTACACAATGATCACTATTATAATTTTAAAAAGCACAGCATTATTCCTACATCCAGGAATGTGTCGATAGGGCCTCTGTTGTACTTTATGATACAAAGCTATTTTGTATTCCATGCGATATTGTAATTTTCTTCTCCTGCAATGTTAACTTCCACAAGTACTGCACCAGCATTGGTGTGGTTGAAGAAGAATATGTGACACCAGCAAGAAATCCAGTCAGCTGCCATAATACATGATTGTTTAGGCAAAAATATTTCAGATATTTACCCTTTGTCCCTCATTAAATTAATCAGAATGCAGCATTAGGGCGAGGGTTAGTTCTCTCTCTCTCTCTCTCTCTCTCTCTCTCTCTCTCTCTCTCTCTTGCTGTGTGATGTGACAATAAGCTAATAACACATTAGTTTGATGATTAGCTAACAGCATGTTAGTTTAGTGGGTGTGCCAAACTATTGTGTTGGGTATAAGTCAGGAAACTGTGAATTATGTCAGGTGAATTATGTCAGTCTGATACATACACACAGCACAGCAGTTGCTCAAATGCACCAAGAGTCTCTGTTAATCAGAAGTTATTTATCAAATGCTCAGAGAGGTGATACTTTTGGCATCACTCTGTGGAAATGTTTCCTTTTGACCTATAACCTTTTAGCTCCACGCCAAGAGAACCTTCTGGTTCTTTAAACCATTTGGCAGATAACACGTTAAGCTGCAGTTGATATGATATGATTGTTGAATTCATGACTTGTGCAGAGTTTCGGATTTGTATTTAATTTGAAATGTAAATCTCTTGTTAGAGGAGTTGGTACCTAAATAATTCACTAATTGAAAGTAACGTTACATCTTTTAATCTACTACAAGCAAGAATAGCTTTGTTAAAGTAGTCAATCAATTTATTTTCATAACTTCTAATGGCTCAAAATGTGCAAATCCTCTGGCAAGAATATTTAACAACATTAATTAGTAATAAATAGTCAGACATTACCTGTTAATATTGCCAACCAAGTTTTAAATATAAATGAGACTATGTCTTCTAGCTATTTTTTTAGTAAACCTGTTGAATAGCTTCAATGTAAGAGAGGACCAATGTTGCTGATAAGAAAGTTCCATAATTATTTTTTTGCTTTCCTTTGTCTGAGCTTGTTATGTAAATAAACAACAGCAAGTTTCTTAATATTCACTGTTGTAACAATATAATTAATGATGATTTAACATTATATCAATTTACTTTTGGGTCCGTTTCAGATAAGAGAAGTGTCAGCAAATGGACCGAACATACCACCAGAACCGAGCCCTCAGGAAACACAGAAGACCTTTGTGAGGGAGATGAAGCACCCTATCCTTCGCCCAGGTTATGTTCCCATCCCGGTCTTCCATGAGGGCGTAGAACTGAGGCAGCAACAGCATCCATGTTATTCCTACATCCAGCCAACCACTGCACAGAATATCCGGACTGATGGGCGAACACCTTCCCCGACACCAGGGCTCCACTGCAGGCCGAGATCACCTTTACATGGACTTTCAGACTCCTGCTCACCTGACCCCGGAAAGGTCGGGTCACCCGTTTCACAAACAGCAGAGGTAGGACTTGGCTGGTCTTGAAGAAGAAACAAAAATGTGCGCAGATTTTTTGAAATTACTGAATGAACTGTTGCAATTACATTTTTTTATTTTGAAGGTTTATACTGTCCCACATCACCAACCCCCACGGCCCAGCAGCACCAGTCTTCAAGCAGGTTATATCCCTATCCCGGTGATCCATGAGGGTGGAGGAGGCCCAACACAAACACAGGCTCAGTTAAATCCCTCTGTGTACTCTCAGCGCGTCCCCTACTCAGAGCACCAGCAGCCCTTCCATCGACTTCAGACAGACGAATGGCCTGGTTACCCTGCAGCAATGCAGCCTCCACGGGAAAGGGCTTCTCCAACTCTGTTTCCCCAGCATCGCGATTCTATTCACCTCCCACCTCATATTAGAAGCCAGTCACCTATTGTAACCCAGGTTCTTGGAGAAAGACCACAGGTGATTTAAATTTTGTGTGTTTTCACTTGGATTTTTCTTGATGTTGAAAAATGCTTGATTTTAAGTATGTCAGTATGTGTTGACCTAGATTGTGACACTTTTTTTTTAACTCTTAAGGCTCAGCAACATGTCCTCACAAGAGACCCGGCCCACAAAATAGAGCAGGATCAACAAAGCACGCAGCAGAAACCAGAAAACACGCAGCTCCCCCAGCCACTGCACACAGAAGCCGACATCCAAAAGCCTCAACAACCTCAACACTTCCAACAGCCGCCACCTCAGCAACCTCAGCAGTTCCAGCAGTTCCAGCAGTCACAACACTTCCAGCAGGCACCATCTCAGACATCTCCACAGCCTCAGCAGCCTGAACGGCTACAGCAGTCGCAGCAACAGTTCCAGCAGCCCCAGAAACCAGAGCAACCACAGCAACATACTGCAGATATCACAGTTCAAATACCTCCAAAACCAGAAGCCCAGGAATTGACAGCTGTTCCCCCAGAGGTCCCACCTGTAAAGGTAGAAGCTGAACAGCCTGCCCAGTGCCCAATCCACCCAGGCCTGGCTAAGGTACAGCAGATAGTTGACCGGGTCGCTAAACTGGAGCAGGAGGTGAAGTGTTTTGAAGGAAAGAAGAATGGTAAGAAGTACTTGTTGCTTGAGGAACTGCTGACCAAAGAGCTCTTAGCACTGGACTCTGTTGACCCGGAGGGTCGCGTAGATGTACGACAAGCAAGGCGGGATGGAGTCCGTCGTGTTCAGAACATACTGGAAGCACTGGAGCAACTGGAGGAGCAGCCAGGCAAGCCTGCCGGCGACAATGCGACGGAGGGAGACAACCTGACGCAGAAAGGAGAACCCACCATGATCACCAAGGAGAATGTTGAGATGGCAAAGGAGATTTCATAATGAGTGCACACTTCCTCATTGAGCGGAGAGAAAGATAACCTGCTGTAAATTATATTTGATAGTGAACAAGTCCGGCTAAATCTCCTCCTCCTCCTCCTCTATCTACAGCATTTGTAGAAGTTGCATGTATTAACAGTGTTGCTATTTCCTGCCATTCAGCACATAATTGATGGTAGCTCAGTGCAATCATCTTTTTTCAAGCCAATGTTGTTGCCTTCCATGTGGTGCCAATGTCTTCATAATAAGACAGCTGTCATGATCAAGGTGTTGTCGACAATTTCTGGTCAAATTGAAGTTTGAATAAGAGGCCTTTATCAATAAATGGAAGAAAATATAAGTATTTTCTCAAGAAATGTTATATGTAGTTGCCTTTTGTCTCGATCACATATTGTATGGAGCTTTTCTTAATCCAGTCAGCTCATTAGTTAGTACACAAGTGCAAACATTTGGGGCTTTAAGGCAGAAGTCACTGCAAAACTCAGTCAACAGGGAAGCATTTTTCCCATTTATGGCCACATGGCCATGTTTGAGCTGCTTTGTCACAGAACGCAGTATATACGTCTGTATGTTTGTTTGGTTCTGCTTTTTGGTACATTACTGATTTTTGCCATGTTTGCACTTTGCCATCATTGGAAATGCTGAAGGTTCAGCAGTACTTCAGTTTAAATATATCAGTTACACACGTTTTGATTGATGTGTTTTTGATTGTTTGTATGTGCGTTAGTTTGCATTATATCAGTATTTATATATCATTATATAGTATTTTGGTACATTTACGAATGTAAAATAACAAATGGAGTTGTGATGGTGTATCTTACTTGAGATGTGAGACAATCAGAACTTAGTGCTACTTAGGAATCACAGCGGAAGATTGTCAGAATTGTCCTTGTATATCTACCAAAGCCACAATCTGCAATAACACTAACACAAAAAATGGCCTCAATGATCTTGAAAACGATCAACTGAGAAAATAACCAATTTACTGACAGAGGAAGAAAACTGATCACCTTTATTGATTGTGTTGTAGTGTATCACTGTAATAAGATCATAAGACAGCTGTAAGGTACTGTCACTGCCCAACACACCGTTGCAAATTATGGATTGTGGCTTTGTATTGATCACATTTTATGAGTAGCAGGCTGTTGCATTGTTGAAAGCAAGTCAATCTTGTTGGTATGGTTGAAAATAAAAATGTATTTGACATGGATTTCGCCTAATATTTGGCTTCCCATAAAATATGCATAGACTGATACTTAGTTATCTATTTTTATCATGATTATCAGATTTAGGTCCATGGTAGTAATTGTCTGAGTGTGAAACTGAGTTTCTATTAGCTCTTTATAACTTTTGTTATTTAGTAATATGCCTCATCATAGTTTACTAAAGCCTAATGTGGTGTCATCAAACAGAGATAATTAGATCAAGATCAAAAGAGACAAAGAAAAACGGCTGTATGTTTGATATGTCTCATTGACTTACTAAAACAGCTGTCAATTAATTTTCTGCCCATCACCAAAAATGATTGATTGACTTCCTTCTTCATTACTTGTCTTTAGCTTTAAATGAAATAGGTAGCATATCATTACTGTGTGTGCATCTAATTTTGAACTGAAGATGCACAGGTTTACTTTCTACTATAGTAATTATTATTTTTTCCCCATTTTAAACAGTTTGCTGTCCCCATTTAGCTGCGTTTTAAGAGTTTTCAACTATAACTGGAGTCTGTCTGAGATCAGCTGCTCTCTGCCTGTTCCATTGGGACCCTTAGAGAGTCATAACTGGCAACATGCTTGTGCCATTATTCCTATCTAGACACAAGTTGTGTGTTTTCATATTTTATTTTTCTGTACAAATGACCCAAAACTGTAACATCAGAATAGGTTTTTGATTATTCTTGGTTGATGATTTAAAAAAATAATAATATAATCAATTGATAAAAAAAACAAACACACAACATCCTTCAGACACAACTCGTCACTGAAGAAGAGGTGCTGTTTTCCCGACATGCATCTCGTCATTTTAATACAAAAAGGCACATACATGTAATAAAACAGGCCTTACAGTAATTATAATTAATTTTTAAACTTAAAATTTAAACTTGTATTCCAGTTGTTGACTTATAGCTTCTTCAACATCTATTAACTAGTTCATAAATGTGATTTGCATTATTCCGTCGTGTACGGTACCTGTTCGCCGGTGACGCCGGCTCAGTCGCAGGTCACGTGTCATTGTTTAGAGCAGGAAACTGTCCGTCGGTCGGTTGCGCCACACTCACTCCGGAGGCTCTCCGGGACCGACCCTCTCCCTCATTGATGAGCACTTCCCTTCGCTGTGCCCAGCATGCCTGTGGGGAGGGACGCGTCTCCGTTCGAACAGGAAATACAATCACCAACATGCGTAGATTTGGAATAAACAAATCTGACACGCATCCAGCTGCCGCCGCTGCTAGCTCGCTAGGTAGCTAGCCGCCGTACCGTAGCTCCGCACAGCAGCCCGTGGGGGGGCGGAGCTAACCGTGGCTAGCTTCGCTTAACCTCCAGGACGTGGACGTCGATCATTATTACCAGTACCCGGCTGCTGGGTCGGCGGCCAGTTGTCTTGTGGTCGTGTAACGTAAAGGCGCGAACATGGAGCTGTTCCAAGCCAAAGACGAGTACATTCTCCAGAGCGGGGACCGTGCGCTGTGGTGCAGCCGAAAGGATGGGACCATGACCGTCAGACCTGGTACGTGGACGCGGCTACATGACAGCTTTGTTTCGGGGGGCGGCGGCGGCAGGGTGATTTACCGAAAACTTCACATCTGGCATCATTCCCCGTTAGAGTGCAACAACCGCCATGTTCTTCTTGGGCTGACACATTGTTTGAACCGGTGGTTCTGTCCCCGTCCACCTGAAAACACCTCGGCGGTTCAATCTCTCTCTCTCTCTTGTGACTGTCGCTCGCTCCTCCGTGTGCGATGCGTTCACCAAAAACCTGGACGCGCCGCTGCTATGTCTAGAAACCCTCGTCCGAGCTCTCATTCCGGGAGCGCCAACACCCCGAGCTGACTCCAAACTTCGTCGCTTCGCGTCTTATGTTACACACTGGCGGGTGAACGTGACTCCAGGTCTCCACCCTGCACACACTACACGACTGTCTGTGAATATAGCACAATGTCAAGCCTACACACCATGTGCTGCTCGTATGACAGCCTGACAGATGTGTCGTGTCCTATACAGCGAGTTAGTAGGGAACTATAATACCATTCATTTGACATTACCATGTAGAACTGCTGCAACGCACAATAAGTACAGGTTTCAAACCGGCTGCGAAACAGCCCCTGGCATTTCATCGTTTAGCCACTTTTTATAAGTAAGTACCACTGCTGCTCGTAGCCGTGACAAAGAATTGGTCATGCTTTCCCGAATAATAAAGAAAATCCCCAGGGCTGTGGGAATCACACATTCCCCGCATAAAGAGAGAGAGAGAGAGGAGCTGCAAGACTGAAAGAAAAGTTCCATTAGACACACCACAAAGACGTGTGCGTGTTCTCCTCGGTGTCCGTCGAGGTCGTACGGGCTGTGCAGCCATCCTGAACTGGTTTTCAGTTGCAGCACTGTTTCATTATTTAATTGGAAAAAGGGTTTCCACTCCTCACTGGGCTTCCGCTCCTCCCTCGCGCAAACAGTGAAGTATTGACAGGATATTACTCGCCCTGACTGAAGTTGTGGTGCTGCTTTTTTGTGTGTGTTTTTTTCGTGTTTTCTTTCTGAGACCTTCCTGTCGGGGGGCCCTCACAGCAAGTTCCCATGTACACAAATTTCTCTGACGAGTGGAACAGGAAGGATCATCACTGCCTACAGTTGACGTTCTCCACGCTCAGCCACACCCTTCACATTCTTCTACGTTTCGCCACCATGAAAATTTAAATCCATCACTAAAAGCACTCCTGTTTCCCTTTGAGTCACTCGGTTTGTGCCTGGTGTTCGGAAAAATGTTAGTAAATGGAGATGAAATGACACTTTCGTCAGTGAGATAAGTGTGCATGAATGTGAATGACAGACTGCCCCAGATTTAGTCAGATCCTTTGACCAAGAGTTTTTACTGACTACAAGTTATTTATCAAGCCATCATGTCTTTTACTGGGTATTTAAAAACAAGTTTGACAGTGGTAACAGGAAATCATCAGACCGTGACTGTCATGAGGTACTCTCTGTTTGGTTAACTGTGTATATGTAGTGAATATAATTCTTGCTGCTTACTTGGCCTTAAGCGTAGTTTGCAGAGCTGTCTTGCTACACAGCAGTTCCGATGTTCTATGTCCATGTTTTTATTTCAGCAACAGACCTGCTGTTGGCTTGGAATCCAGTGTGTTTGGGTTTGGTGGAAGGCGTCATTGGAAAGATACAGCTTCACACAGGTAAGTGTAAAGATGTTTTAGATGATACCCTTCAAGAACAAAATGTGCTATTGTGGTAAATCACATGGATTAAAATGATTTAAATATGTATTTACCAGATGCCTTGTGTTGCATTTAATTTATGGCTGGTGTGCAGCTGCTTTCTTCACACCTTGCAGAATGTGAGGAATTCTGGACCCATGACGCAGCTCCCCCTTCTTTTTTTTCTCTTCTTGGCAGATCTTCCTCTCGGCCTCGTATTAATCCGCCAGAAAGCGCTGGTGGGTCATTTACCAGGCAACCACAAAGTCTACAAGATCACCAAGATAGCTGTCATCCCTCTGTCTGACGAAGAGCCCCAGGAGCTCGAGCTGGAGGTGTGCATACAATACTGTTAATGAGCTGGGTGAACCAGTGTCCGTGTAGTTGTGTTTTAATTATTGTATTCAGCCTCCCTGAAAATCATTATAGCAGCGCTTGTGAGAATTTAAAAATGTTTTTTGCACCCATGAATACCCTTGTATGCGTCAGCGCATGATTCATCCTGAAAATAACAGAGGTGTAGTTGTTAGGGTCTAAAAAATAATAATTATATATCTGCTTTATATTCCACTCACACATTTAGTGTGAAAATTAAATGCCGAGATGAAATTGCTGTAATAGATCTCAAAGGAAGTTGACTGTTGCTAAAATGCGAGTCTTTCAGGGGAGCGTCATGGATGGTGAGACAGAATATTTTCAAGTGAGTAAATAAAGACGAGGGGGATTGTTCCCTGATAGACTTCATACTGCCATACATTATCCTTTTATTGCAGAGTGATCATGCCCCCAGTTTTGTGCCTAGAAATCCCATGAACTTGTGGAGATCCGTTGTGAGATTGTTTACTGCCTCAGTCTAGGAAATGGACTGCATAGAGTTCAGTATTGTAGTTTTTAGTTGTATTGTGAGTAGTGGGTAGTACTAGTATCCAATTTGAATCTCACAGATTTTTCTACAAGACACTTTGGTTTTGAGAACTTCAAGGCGGTATGAAACTCAGTTATATCAAAATGAACTTTTTTTTTTCTTTTTCTAAATGTCATTAGCATTTTGATCAAATCTGTGTAATTGCCTGAAGATCTTTTTTTCAGCTGTGCAAGAAGCATCACTTTGGAATCGACAAACCAGAGAAACTGGCCCCGTCTCCGGACGAGTCAAAGTTTTTGATGAAAACTTTCAGTCAGATCAAATCTAACGTGGCTGTGCCCATGAAGAAGAAGGTATTTTTTGTGTTGTACACTTAGTTAAATGCATTCTGTCATCTTCAAAACCACAATACCTCCCTTTTTTTTCCACTTTTAAACGCTTTCAGGTTCCCTTGGGATTTTTTCTTTCCTTGCTCTATCAACTTACTGCTGTTTTTTATCCATCCATCCACCCAATCCAGTATTCCCCTGCCTTCCAGGTGAAGGAAAACAAAGAGAAGGAGCGGTTGGAGAGACGGCTGCTGGATGAGCTGGACAAGATATTCATGGACTCTGACTCCTTTTACTACAGCTTGACCTATGACCTGACAAACACCGTGCAGCGTCAGGGCGACTCGGAGAAGACCAGCTTACCCCTATGGAAGCAGGTTTGGATAGAAATAGTAACAATAAGTTGGACTTGTTGCTGCTTTAAAAAAATGTTGTTTACATATATGTATGTGGATTGTAAAAATGGTTTATGTTTTCACTGACTGTAGTTTCTGATCTGTGTGAAAGGTGGATGATCGTTTCTTCTGGAATAAACACATGATCCAGGACATTATTGACCTTCAGGTAACTCCTTTTTCCAAACAGATATTCAGACTAGTACTGATTATTATTTTTTTGTCTATTTTTAGAATTGAACAAATGCAAAGATTTGATCTGTTGACAATTGCTGACACAGTGAGAGTATTTGTCTTTACAATTGTCAGCTCAAAGAGCATAGCTGGCCCTGCTGTGTGACAGTGGCAGTTGGATGTTCTAATAATTACCAGAGCATAATCAGAAGAGTATGAAAATAGGAGATAATGGCTCTGGGTTATGGAGGATTATCTACTTTGGACACTTGGTGAATGCAAAGTGCTTCCATACCAGCTTGGCAAATAGGATTTTAATCCTCTTGTCCTACCTTTTTAATTTACCCTTTGGCTGCTACAGGTCCCAGAGGTTGACCACTGGGTGATACCAATCATCCAGGGGTTTGTACAAGTGGAGGAACTGGTGGTGAACTACAACGACACATCAGATGAGGAGAGGAGCAGCCCTGAGACGCCACCACAGGAGATCACATGTGTTGACGACATCCATCCTCGCTTCACTGTGGCACTGATCTCCAGACGCAGCCGCCACCGTGCAGGTAGAAAATCTTGTGCCCTAGAGGAAGGTCGTGCTTGAGCTCAGATTCAGCTGAATGTGTGTTTTGCGATAAGCAGAGCTTTTTATCCCACGTACAAATAGCACTTCTTTCTCAAAAAGCTTTGAATAACTTGGACAATTGTGTCTCCATCTGTGATATTAATAATTTGGTTGTTGATGCCTCTTTTTCCAAAGGGATGCGGTACAAACGCAGAGGAGTGGATACAGATGGCCGCGTGGCTAACTATGTGGAGACGGAGCAGTTGATCCACGTGCACAGTCACACTCTGTCCTTTGTACAGACTCGTGGCTCTGTGCCTGTCTTCTGGAGCCAGGCAGGGTACCGCTACAATCCCCGGCCACGCTTAGAGAAAGGTCAGCACAGCTGCATTCTCTTGCATAAAGGCCTACAGAGTCTATGTTTGAGTGTAATGGGCCTCGCACTTCCTTTTTTTTTTTTAAATAGCTGTACCTTTAAAAAAGACCTTCATTAAATATCATTGTTCTCTTTGGGTTTTATATTTGCTGTGTCTTCATGTGAATGTCTTGTTGGCTGGCACAGAAGACGTCAGTTATTTCCGTCAAAGTTGCATTGATGTAAAAGCAAAGAAAACTAGATCTCTTGATGTTTTAACCCAGATTCAGTCAGATGCATATTTTTCTAATGTTTCAGGAGAGAAAGAGACTATGTCTTATTTTGCTGCTCACTTTGAAGAACAGCTTAAAATCTACAAGAAACAGGTGAGTCATATATCCCCATGTGCATACTTCCGTATGTGCTAAGCATATTTATTGACTGATTTGTAATTTGAATATTCTGACTGAAGTCCTTGTGTGTGAACTACCATGTGCTTCACGTGGTCACTAAAAATAAACTGAGAACATCCTGATGAGAATTAGTGATGTTTCCCCCACACTATCTTTAGCTATATTTGGCAGCACTTGTAAATTGGTTTAAAAAGGTATTTATTCACTTTTTAAATGGTCTAACAATAGTGTTGTTGTCTTAGCCATGTCCATGTGACAAAGTGCTAATTCATTTGTATTTCCTCTGATATTTATCATCACAGTGTTCCCACAACAGTGGCTTGAAGGGGCACACAGTACTGTACATGTTATCCATAAGGCTTGATGAAGGCGCGCTTTAATGTCTTCTTCAGGTCATCATCAACTTAGTGGATCAAAGTGGACGAGAAAAGCTAATTGGCGACGCATATATAAAGCAAGTTCTGCTTTACAACAACCCAAACCTCACATATGTTTCTTTTGACTTCCACGAGCACTGGTAAGAGAGAAGCTCTCCTTGGAAGTGAAAATTTCTAATGAATGGACTCGTAAAGATGTACCACATACCTCATACCACAGTGCATTTACTTCCCCTTTATGTTTCTTACATCCTGTATCTCTTAGCCGGGGTATGAAGTTTGAGAATGTGCAAGTACTGACAGATGCAATTTCTGATATCATCACTGACATGAAATGGGCCTGGTAAGTGTTTTTAGACTAATGCCAATAACATGGACACTATTTTGTTATTTTGTTTTTTATATGTTCCTTATTATATTAAATATCTTAATTCTATTCATCTGTCAGGGTGGACCAAGCAGGAGTCATCTGCCAGCAGGAGGGAATCTTCAGAGTCAACTGTATGGATTGTCTGGACAGGACCAATGTGGTTCAGGCTGCTGTTGCTCGGGCAGTGATGGAACAACAGGTGAGAGGTTTTCTTTGCCTGGACTCGGGCAAAGGCAATAAACATCCCACCACACATACACATGCTGCTGCTTTTCCTCATAGGTGCTGCTTCCTTAACATAATTTACTATTTCCTGTACCAGTGGGGTTTTTTTTAGACATAAAGTTACTGTTCCTCATGTAAAGGTTACTAAAGTTCGGTGCTCAGACTCTAAACTTTATTCTTCCGATAGCCCATTGGGTACGTCAGGAATTGGACAATTGGATACTTATTCAGGGAAAATACACATTTAACAACGTTGCTGTTCATTAGCAAAATGATATGTTGGAAATGATTCCAATATTTATAATATAAAATAATCAATGTCATCAAATATGTCCATTTTAAAGTTGGGAATTTACAAACTGGTTGGCAAAAGGTAACAGTAATTTCTTGTTTCTGCTATTTTGCAAGCAGTTACATTTGTGTTCATAAAGGTTACTGATCTGTTTATATATATGTTCAGCTGATCACACAGTGTTGTAGACTTTTGATGTGCATCCACCAACTGAACAACAAAAATTATACATTTTCAGCTTCCTATAAATCCAGCAAATCCTCATCATTGATGAAATATTATCAAGTGTAAATTGAGCAGTTCATGAAAGTGGGCATCAACTGACCTTTCTTAATGACGCTCCGTGAATTGATAGAGACCTCTCAATATATGCACAGTTCAAACAGCATGCCCAGTGACAAAAAAACAACAACCACATTTCTCTTCTTCCTGCAGCTGAAGAAACTGGGTGTGATGCCTCCAGAGCAGCCTCTGCCTCTCAAATGCTACAAGATCTATCAGATCATGTGGGCCAACAATGGAGACACCATCAGCAGACAGTATGCGGGAACAGCAGCGCTCAAGGTAACATCGTCTCTGCAAGTTCACATTAAATCAGTAGTTTTATGATAAAAAAACTGGTGGAGCGTTCCATCTTCTCTCTGGGCTGATATTACAGACAGTCACAAGCTATATTTATTTATAGACACGGTTTGATCTGTTTTAGGGAGATTTCACCAGGACGGGGGAGAGGAAACTGGCTGGTGTGATGAAGGATGGCGTGAACTCAGCCAACCGCTACTATCTGAACCGTTTTAGGGACGCTTACAGACAAGCAGTCATTGGTATGGAAAGACGGACAGATATAATTGCTATATACATATTTGTATCTGTACCCAGGTTGTCTAAAAATCCGTCCTTGATTGACTCCTCTGAACCCCCCCCCCCGTCTCTCCCCGCAGACCTAATGATGGGCCTGCCAGTGACTGAGGACCTCTACTCCATCTTCAGTAAAGAGAAGGAGCATGAAGAGCAAGAGAAGGAGAGCCAAAGAGGAGCTCAGGAGCAGGTCAGCCTCCTGCTGCAGACCTACATGCAGCTTTTGCTGCCAGATGATGAGAAGTTTCATGGTGGTTGGGCCCTCATCAATTGTGACATGAGGTCAGTTGCAAGCTGCTCCAGGATTGCTAACCCCTGACTCCTACAACTAACCAACACTTTCAGTTTTTGAATCATCAGTTCAATATAGACAAGAACATTGCAATGTTATTTGCTAAAATCAATAGTTCAGAAATGAAACTCAGATGAAGATCTGACTATATTTTAAGACCGATTAATACCTAAAAGCAGATAGCTCCACAGGTTTCACTTCCTGTTTCTTGTAACTGAAGATGATGAGCAACTTTGCTACTATTTAAACTAAGTTTTTAGTGTGTTGTGATGTGCTCTTTTCATGATACCATTATCTTACTTCCCACCAGCCTCATTGATGCAAACAACAAAGATGTGGATGTGCTGCTTCTTCTGTCTGAAAAAGCCTACTACATTGCTTAGTAAGTCTTACTACTGAAATGTTTCTTTAAAAATGTTTTTTACGGAGTCACTTACATTTTCACTCGTTTTCTTGTAGCTATGATGAAGAAGCAGATAAAGTCGACCAATACCAGCGTCTCAATCTAGAGGGTTTGGAGAAGATTGAAATTGG
The DNA here is from genome assembly GCF_022379125.1 of Scophthalmus maximus. Lineage (NCBI taxonomy): Eukaryota > Metazoa > Chordata > Actinopteri > Pleuronectiformes > Scophthalmidae > Scophthalmus > Scophthalmus maximus. Next base: position 9,300,673 of record NC_061524.1, on the reverse strand, counting down.
TAAGAAGTTTGACTCAAAGGGGAAGTGACGGTCCTTGTCCACTCACTGACTCATCCAACACTTCCCAAAAGTGTGCTTAACAGTTTCTCAGTAACCTTTTAGCAACATCTCAGTTAATTTTGATTCATGAGAGGAAAGCACATTGCCAAGAAATGGAAGTAATGAAGTGTGTTTTCTTTTGCAGGTCCAGAGCCTACTCTGTTTGGGAAGCCAAAGTTCTGCTGTATGCGTTTGCATTACAGGAATGAAGAATCGAGTGGGTACTTTCACACGCTGAGAGCAGCAACACGAAATCCTGAGGATGATGGAAAAGGTAGGATGTAATATGCTAATTCAAATTCTTTAAAAGCCCGAAAAGGAAACCTTTTACGTCATGAACTTTGCATATACTTATTGACACTTCCATTTTGACATATTTCAGATACCTTGCAATGCATAGCAGAGATGCTTCGCATAACAAAACAGGCCATGGGGTTGGACATGCTTGTAGTTGAAAAGAAGCTTGAAAGGTGAGCATTTGATCGATATTAAGATAAGCAGCATTCATTTGTCTTTCTCCCCGATATTTAATGTATCAAAGATAAACATTTGTAGCCATCATAGCACACTTTAAACTTATAATCAATGGCAAGAGTTGTTTCTCCCTCACTTATGGCATTTGTATCTGTTTTCCAGGCGACAGAGTAGACCTCATGAGGACATAATGGGGATCCAGAACAAACCTACTGATCAGGTCCAGGGTAGCTCGGGTTTGGCACAAGGCAAGAGTTTCCTCCTCAACAAATTCTCCTCTCTCAATCAGAAAGTGAAACAGACCAAGACAAATGTAAACATTGGCCCCTTCAAGCCCCTTGGTAGGCTGGGCACCTTCTCTAAGCCTGATGTAAAAGTCGATTTCCTGAAACCAACTATGCATGTCAACCTGTGGAAGTCAGACAGCAGTCTAGAGACGTCAGATAACAACCCTGGCACAGGATCCTTGAAAGACATAGGCGATGGGCACTCCGAGATATCAGATGACTCCGACTCCTATAATTCTGACCCAGAGCACCCGTGTTCTGGTTCTTTAGAAAACGTGGACTATGTGCTACCCAGCTGCGGCATCGTAGCATCAAACCCACGATTGGGCAGCCGCTCCCAGTCCATTGGTAGCGTGGAGCTAAATATCCCCTCCGTTATCCGGGTCACTGGTTGTGAGGGTATGCAGGAAAGCTCCTCTCAAGTCAGCGATGAAAAGTCTCCAGGTGCCGCCTCGGTGGCTGAAGAAGCCATTCTGATTGACTTTGGTACTCCCATTGATGCCTACTGCCACCAGTTTGTCCAGGATGCACAGACCAAACCTGTTGAGGTGTTTGGGGAGCATCCCCCGGCTCCTGTACCTCCAGTCAACCCTGCGGTGCCTGTGCAGAACAAGACTTCAGCAAACTCAGACCAGCAACTGATCTCTGAGCCGCCCTATGAGGAGGAAGAGCCCCAGCTCCCTAGGCCATCTCAGCTAGACGTCCAGTCTGCTACCTCCAGTTCCAACCTACTCACCGTCCAGAAGCCCAGCTCTGCGGCCTCGGGAGGCTCTCAAAGGAGCATGTGTTCACAGCTGGAGGGCAGCCTCGGCCCTTCACCTGCAGACAGCAACGGCAGCAGAGTGGTGTCTCCCTTTGCCAAGATCAAGAGCTCTATGGTCCAGGTGGCCAGCCTCACCCAGGCGGGACTCACCCAAGGCATCAATTTTGCTGTGGCAAAGGTACAGAAGAGCCCCGAGCCAGATTCCGTCAACGAGGCCCAAGAGAACGAGCTGAAGGCAATGTTTACACAGTGCCAGACCAGGATCATTCAGATCTAGTGCTTTCCTCGTAGCAGTGCAACGTCTAGAAACTTCCTGTATGGTAGCAGTAGCAAAAGCTTGCACATAGCGTCACTACTCAGCCAAGATATGCGCGAAATTTACCCTTTAGTTGACTGGCCCATTTCAATGATGACTTTTGTACAGAATTTACAAATGCATACTTCTGCCCCACATGATGGTGACCATGTTTACACGTACAGTCAATCATCAAGATCTTGTCCCTTTTACCATGCAATCTTACACATGATATACATGTTTAAGAGTACCAGTACCTAGTACCTAGGCTAGGTATTAAAATGGTATATGGTAAATGTTTAGGTATTTGGGAAATATGTTTCCAAGTGTCCGTAAAAACTTTATGCATCCAAATCTTTAAATCACTCCAGAAATCCTACTACAGCTAAATTTAGGTTTATTAGTATAGTTTTCTTATTAAATTCCAAAGAAATGGGGATTATGATTATCTAAGGAGACAAATAACTGAGACTTAATCTTAAGACTCAGTTTTTAAACTCATATACTTCCTGAGTCTTAAGTACTACGTAAGTATTTTGGTGCATGTAAACATGTCACTGTCTTTGGTCGGAACAGTTATGTATTACCCACAATGCTTGCATGTGAGGTTAATGGTAACACCTGATGTTGACACGGCAGGTAAAACATTATCTGCATGTTGAACGACCAACACTGACTCGGTCATGTCCCATGCGTCCTCCTGTATGTGCGGGTCACTTGGCGTTTGCAATATAGACCTCGTCCCAACTTTCAATTTGTAACAGTTGCTGTAGAATCCAACCAAATATCTTTTGTGGTTCCCAGAGGATACATCTGTGTTAACTTTTTGTAGCTGTCAGAAACTAGCCAGACGACATACTGTACGTAGTTATCCTATGTAATATTAATGTTGTCATGTGTAACTTACAAGATATACCGTTATAGAAATAATGACTACACAAAACCTTAGTAAGAGTATCCTGGTTGTTGATATGTACAGTGAGTATAGTATGTTTAACTGTTCCCTGAGTAGAGCCTTCCCTTGAGCTTTTTGTATATGGTAGGGTGGCAGCTTAGTATGTTCAAAGAGGTATGAGCATTATATTTTGAGAAGAAAATGCCCAGTACTGTCATTGCTAACCACGAGTAACAAGAAATCTGCTAGAGTTGTTTTTGAAAGATGCATGTATTGAAAGAACTATTCTGAAAATGGTTGTACTAACTAATGATGGTTTATTTGAACTGAGTCCTCGGCCAGCGTTGTATATTGACGTTGCATGTTTGGAAAAAAGAAAAGGAGAGTAGCATACAGAAGTTATAGATGCAGTTCCGCCCACCCAATTATTAGAAACACTGATGCTCAATGCACTCCCTGAACTGAAAAGCATATTTGCCTTAACTGGGAATAGAAGTGGGATTATGTATATCAGGTATTTATGGCAAAATCTACCTTTTTAAGTCCATTCGGTGTACTGTATAAACGATCATGTTCAGGGTTACTGTATGTCATTCAATCTTTATCTTGGGATATTTCCTCTGCTGGCACATGCGCTCTCCATGGAAATGAGCAGGTTTAAGAGACAGTGTGAGTGTGTCCTGTTTAGTATGTGTGAGTTTGTGTGTCTGAGCCTCCCGGCTGCTGCTGGTGTTTAGGATCGCCTGCCTTAGAGGTCTAGTTATATTTATGTGCTATGGAGTTACAAACATTGTTATCTTGTACTTTTATTTTCACGAACCTCTTAAAAGTGAGGTTTTGCCTCATGAAGCGCCTGTTAATCCAACCAGGTTCCACTTCATTCCTTTGTTGTGTATATCGCTGTCTGTTTCTCCTAGGAAATAATAATTGGTTTTACTTTTGAGCTGAAATATCCCAATATAAACTGTCATGTTACATATTTTGTGTTATATTTGCCTCTTTTCTGCATTCATCATGCTCACCAGCAGATAAGATGTGGGAACACTTGTATATTTTATCTGACTATAATTGTGTTCAGTGAGACTGTAGCCATGGCTGCTTTGTGGGTGCTAGAATATATAGTTATTAAACCTGCTGATAGTGTATGGTGCTGCCAAAGCTTAAAGGTGACAGCTGTAATGCAAAGTTTAATGCAGAGGGTGAAGGTTTTGTTTTAAACTTCCCGCAGGATTTGCAAACACTGGAGCAGTTCCCAAGCAGAGCAGAAACGTATTATTCTGTCTGAAACTGGTTTCATTAATCCTCAACATTCCTGATAGAGACCACAACGCCACAGCGTGGGTGTCTTGTTTTTTCTTTTTGTATGCAAAAGCTGACAGATTTAATCCTGTATTTGCTGGGTGAGTTTTATTTTCTCCATACCTACAGTTTTTGTTTTTGTTTTACACCAAGTGCTTTTGCAGCCACCTCTTGATTTGTTGTCTGTGGTTGTCCTCCCCTCCCACTGGGACCCCAGACCATGACGTGTTATCATGTGACTGAAGAGGTCTTTAAGCATTTGATTTGCACTGTTAAAGCACATTTTCTAGTGTTGGCACCATTTCATTCGAATGTCTGTGGTCATGTCTTTCCTCTTTACCAACTGACTCATTTATTTCCTGTGTACTGAGATTGAATTGTATATTAAAGTATCCTATTTATTCTTATGCCTTTTGGGTGTGTTACTTGAATAAAGTTATCCTACTTCTGTACAAGGATATTCCACTAGAATCAAAAGCACAAGGGAGGATGAGGGTTGCGATTATTGTCAGATCAGTTACAAGGACGTCCATGCCAGCTTATCAAAATTTGCTCTGTAGAGATGCTGGGAGGAAACTGCACCTTAGCAAATTATCCTCTGGACCTCATTAAGTATTTGAGAAAAATATATAAATACGTTTTTGCAGCAACACTGTCCAACTGATTGCAAGAACAGGCAAAATGGGAAAACAATGCACCCTGAGATATTACTGTACATACAAACTACAATCAATTCACTAAGTGAAAATATATCAAAATCGTATCTCCAACAAAATATTGAAAAAAAGTTGAATGGACTGTGGCATTTGAAAAACATTTATTACAAACTTTTTTTTTTTTTTAATGGTATCAAAAAGGAAAAAACAAAGAGCCATCTCATTTGTCTGTGTGATCACGGCTCATTGCCGTTGACGCACTTGTGCTGCTCCACACGGCTCCTCCGCAGCGCCTCGATGTGTTTGGCTCTCAGCCAGCTGTCTCTGGACAGAGACGTCTGTCCCAGGCTCAGAGACAACAACCTGCAGACAGAGTCACAGTCAGTCAGCCACATCCCACTTGAATAAGTTCTACACACTCCAAATGCTACAATTTCAATCTCAGTTTCCTGGCCGCGGCAGTATTAGAAGATTTTATTTTGGTTGCATTGACCCATGAAGTTACTGTCAACCTGTTTATGTCATACCTAGCCTTTCCATTGTTGTTGACTTATTGTAGTATTTATTTAAAACTTAACCTTTTAAAATATGCTTTACAGGCTGTTTGTACTATTCTCACTAGATTAAAAGGAAAGAAATGGCAAGTAGAGGAGCTAATATTAACATAAATCACAGCTCACCTTGCCACAACGAGCATCCTGTGGAGGTCCTCGGCAGATATGCTCTGGGGGTCGTCCTTCCTCATATCAACAAAGTCATCCTCAACTGACTGAGGACACCAAAAAAAGGACAAACTTTAAAAGGACACTGGTGCACACAGACTGCTCATCAATCACTGCTGCTGGGTACAAAAGTACAAGGCTGAAGGGAAAAACAAAATGTGGTGATGCACCCAGTCCTCGTAAAATCAACAGACAAGTCTCACCTTTGTCACTTCATCGGAGATGCTGTAGTCCAGCAGCCGAGCGACACTCAGGTAGATTCTGAGCTTGTTCATCTGCGACGAGGCCTGTGGATGCATGTGAATGCTGCTGAGATACTCGTCCATGTGGGCTGGGTCAACCTGAGACTGTACGGGTATCTGACAATCTGACTGAGGAGTTCAAGAGAAAGAGAAATATTGATATTGGGTCAGGGAATAACTGTACAAAGAAGAGCTGCATGCATAAATTCTTTTTCCAAAGGTGTTGCTAAGCAAAAGAAGGCCCTGCCTGTTGTGTGCACGCCTAGTTTGGCATATTCTCAAAACTTCATAGCATGCCAGACGGGATCAAAGCCTGACCCATAAAGCATCCGATCAGCTTGACCTTCGGGCCGGTCATCAGCCAATAGTTGGTCAATGTAAACACAGCCGTGTTCTTGTGACTTCTAATCAACCCCAGCGAGTTGTTTATCGCACGCTGCCCTTCACTGCCGGACTATTAGGTGGTCGGGCCCGACGCCTCTCCGAGGATTGCTGCTGTGGCACGCAGCTGCTGCCGTGGCAACCCATTAGCCCAACACACAGGAATAGCACACAGCGCATTCCTCGGGCTGCTCACAACAGAGTGAGACCCAGGATGAAGGCGCCGGCTGAAGGGGTAGCTGTGGCTGACCAATGGCAGCTGAGACGACAGCGTTATGCTGGCTGGAAACAACCTCCAGCGTTTGACACGGCTAGGTCTCATGAGAGGCTGGAGGAAACCTAACCCCTCCCTACCTACCCCACCGTCCGGCCACACCGGAGGGGGCGGGGTAGTGTTGTTGTGGTGTTTTTTTTTTGGTGGGGTTCAGTTTTACACCGTGGTTGCACGCCTCGTCCCTATTTGTCCTCACCGGAAGCAGCGAGCGGGCCTCTGACACGATGAGCACGTTAATATTGCAGGGGAATTCCATCTGGTGGTAGTTAAAGTCATAATCAACCTTCTGCCACGAGATCAGGTTCCCCAGGGCGGTGACGTTACGCACACCTACAACACACACACAGGCACACATACACCCACACAGAAGATTTGGTTAGTGTTGATTAATCAAGCTGCAAGGAGGTTTTGTGCTCTCGGTGCTGCCCCCTTGTGGTGTCTAGAAGCCTCACCTGTTGTGTCCAGCTGTCCCTGCTCCAGCTTGGTTTCATCCAGGAAGAGGGAAGTGTTTCTGGCCAGCTGCAAGGCTCCGCTCACCAGCCGGTTGGCCACATAGTCCTTCTTAGGCACCAGCCGCATCTGGTTCATGTTTTGGAGGCTCATGCCCAGATAATACGACTGCATGTGGGAGGAGGAATAACTGTTTAATTTCAATCAAACAATAAACTGTGGCACAATTTGCAGTTGCTCAGAGTGACAAAATCAACTCACAGAAGGAACAAGGTGCTGGATGATCTGGTAGAGGCGCTCAGTGTACGAGGCGACTGTAGGACAGCCGCTCAGGTTCAGGGTAAATTTGCCCAGTGGAAGAATATCTCGCCTGGTGTACCTAGAAGGAAATCATAACATTGTAAAATGAAAAAGGCTCCTTTGGCTTCAGCATGAAGCCACTAAACCAAGACAGGATGGCTGGTTGGTTTGAAACAGACTGCACTTGTATTTGACACGTACACGTTAGAAATGAGATGCAGAATGAGGTACTCGGCAGCCAGGGCATCTCCCAGAAGGATGTGAGTGAGGTATGCGAGCAGCTCTGCCCGAACAGAGGCCATCTCGCTCAGGGTCGAGGATAAAACTGAGGAGGAAGGACGGAGTTAAAAGACAACTACAGGCAGTGTTCTATAAAAGCTGTGCAGTGGGAAAACAAACGCTACATTTCTCTTGATGGACACCTCACCCTTAACAAGCTCGAGTCAGGTTTATGTTCTGCATGTTTGATTTATAAGTTAAATTCACTGATTATCAAAATTTTTACTGACTAGTCAGTTAACTGACACATTTTGTACTAACTTTCTAAAATATCTAAAGACCTGAACTGTGTTATTTGAAAAGATTTAAAAAAAAATTGTATCTGAAAAAAAGGGCATTTGTTTTGTAAATGTCTGCCAGATGCTTGGCTGCTGCTCAGTCGACATTTGAAAACTTTTGAAGCAGTGGATTCATATAAGTCATTACGTGTACGCTTGAAGAAAGGAACACTGGGGAGTATTTTCAAAAGATCCTTGGCACTTTTTTTTTAGGTGTCACAAAAGTCAATTGTGTTTGAAAAAGAAACACACACACTTGTAGTTCCTCAAGTGTCTTGTCACAACTTCAACCAGTGTTGCGACACTATAATAAGGGAGAAAATACCAATGTGCTCTTATAGTCCAGACATGTGCAACATGTGTTAAGACAAGCCAACATCAGGTCTTACTTTATACAAAATAGATGAATTTACATCATTTACATATATACATTTAAAGGGGCAGTATGCGATCTTAATCCAATGTACTTTTTTTTTTATTCAGCAAATATTTCCTCTTGGTTCGCTAGCTGCGGTTCTGTCAGTTAAAAAATTGCAGTGATGCAACATTGTAGGCCCCTGGTGGTGGTTTGCAGCAGGTTTTAGATATTTGTGCTCAGTGATGGTTTGGACATGGAAACAACATGGAAACGTCAGCTAAAGCATTCTTTACAAATTCAGACTGAAATATTACAGTCACATGCACAAGGGAAAAAGAAAAGGGTCATCAAGCAGCATTCATACTGTACTTGTCCTTACAGGCACTGTTGTCCTTCAAGGTGACGGAGGGCAGCAGGGGGTTGTTGTGCTGCAGTGGCTTGGCGTGGAGCATGTGGAGGCGAGGGACGAGCGAGGCCGGCGGGCTGTGCACTCTCTGCTCCTCTGCCGTCTCCATGCACTCTGCAGGGTCCAGGATGGATGAGGAGGCGTCTCTGTGTGGACAGAGCCAAGGATGAGTAGGCAGATCATCACCAGAGGGAAATTAAAACAAAATTACGTTTTCTTACTTCTCGTCTGCCAGAGCACTGAGAGCGGGACTGACAGAGAGGATCCCGAAGACCTCGAGCGTGTCGTTCAGTTTGAAGGCGTCCCAGTCCTTGTATACCTGCCAACAGCACGCAGCTTTTACCTTCTGCTCCACACTCGTGGAGTGTGTTGATAACAGAAAACAGTGCCATCATCTCTGAAATCATCTCTTTGAAACAAAACGTTTCATTGAGATAACTGTGTAGACAGTCCAGGTTACATGAATGAAAATTAGGTAATTAGAGAAAAATCAGAAAACCCAAAATACCTTGACTAAACAGGAGGGACCCTTCTCTCCTGGCAGGGGGAAGTTGAGGTCGAGATGAGAGGCAGGTGCCGTCTGGCTGGATGGAGCTTCTGTCTCTTGCCGTTTACTGTCGCCGTTGCCCTGCTGCTCTGTGGGAACATGAGGACCTGCAGCAGAGAGACCAGTCTGCATTTATGGCACAAATCCACCCTTGTTGTTAGATGATCTGTGATGTCCAATACTTTAAGGAGTGTCGCCATTTATTTCTCTGATGTCACAACAGAATAGACAGGAAATTAACTGCAAATTGTCTATGTGACTGAATCTGTAAACCGTTGGGAATTCTATTATATCAAACAAAGATGGTTTGATATGATGAAGAGCTTAACAACAGCTACTCTAAAAGGAGTTTAGTTTTCAAGTGCTCAGAAAAGAAGCTGACCACTGGTGAAAACTGGACAAACTGCATTTACTGATGAAGATGATAAGATGTGATTGAAAGATTCACTTTACAAGTATCACACACCAGTATGCGGCTCCCTCAGTTTCTGCGGCTGCGTGTCCATGTCGTCCACGTCTTCCTCGTCTTCCTCGTAGCTACGCTTCTGTCTGCTGGGCGCATACGAGGTGGAGGGAACCACTCTTGCTTGGGTGGAGCCGGCAAAGCTGTGAGACTGAATTAAGGAAAACTACAGGGGAGGGCGGAGACTATTCAAAAATCCTCCCACATAAAGTGCTTCCAATATCATATGATAAAATGTGCATTTTTCCTGCCTCCTGGTTCAGGAGGACTTCCACTGTGCAGGGATGGCATGATGATGAGGATATGTCTTTCACCCAGAGATTTTCTCCAGGGACCGGCACACAGTAGAAAGTCTGTCTCTCTGCAGTCACTGTGTTTCTGGAGTTTAAATCCACCTGGAGACAAAGGCATGAGTCAGTGTCAGTTCATGGCAAAGCTGAAGCTCAAAAGTGAGACATTCACGGATTATTTCAACGATTGAACAGAAGTGCACATACCCCACATTCAGTCACATCTTTGTACTTCCCACATTGCAGCACCTGGGGATAGTCAGACGGTGATAATATAATAACAACTGCAACACATGAGACTGGTGCAAACAGCTACACACGCAAGGGAACTGAAGTACTTACTTTAGCCTTGGTCGACGGATCAACGGTCTCGTACGCTCCCATGTAGAATTCCGGATCGAACATGTCTTGGATCAAACAGCGAAACTTCACCAGGCTGTTGGGCTTCAGGTAGTGCAGAGGGACGTCGTTCAGAGACGGGACCTGCACCGGAAATGACGGCAGTTGTCGTTTACAAGTGAATATGCAGAAAACACATCTGATCTGTGTGACACATGACTGTTCCGGGCATCTTTTGCTGAAAAGGGTTCCCAGAGTTGCATTTACCCAAGTGTGAGCGTCCTTCTCTTTCAGCTTCTCTTTAAAAAAGTCGACCGCTTTCGCCTCCCACCCAGAGTCTGGACTCTTCTGGGACGCAGCTAAAATGTCAACAACAAGAGAGCAATGTTATTTGTTTTAACAAAATAACAGGATTGTAATCATAATAATAATATTAATAATAGAAAACTGTTGTTTAGGACCAAAAGGGCTACACAAGTGTATGTGTATGTACATTTTAAAAGACTCAAAAACACTTAAGCTCCATGTTGTGCACACAGATCTTCAGATCAAACTACACACAGATCTTTTTGATTATAAAACTAAAACGTGTGTGTGTGTGAGAGAGAGAGAGAGAGAGAGAGAGAGAGAGAGAGAGAGAGAGAGAGAGAGAGTGTGTGTGCAGGTAGCAACAACCACATCGGCGACTACAAACCGCAGACAATTTCTCAACTTGTTGTTGCTACTCTTGCGGTACAGCATAAAGCTCAGAGCTACACACTGTGGGCATGCTCGTTAGCATGGTACATAGCTAACAAGCTAGGTTCGCGCGTTAGCTGTCACGGAGAGAAGTTCCGGTGAGGGAGCGTGTGTGTGTGTGCGTGAGTGTGTGTGTGTTTTACCGAACATCGCTTCCACAACACCCAGAGGGTTGTCGATCCAGTCCTGCGTGGAGGGCATCGTTATCCGCTGACGTCTGGATAAAATGAAATATATCAACAACGACAACAAAAAAAACAACTATGTGAAACCACTTTGTTCTGTTGATCTTCCCCACACGCGCACGGGACAGCAGAAAGTGAGGGCGGGAAATGTGCGTCACCGGTCGAAACAGCGTCGTTCGTTTGTTTTGAGTACAGAGACCGGCCGGAGTACGGAGACATCACACGGCTGTATTACTGACTGTACTTCAAGCCGGCTGGTTGTTCTGATTTTGATTAAATGTTGGTGGACAACTGAGGAGAAAAAGAGCAGTTCTTAAAAATAAAATTACACGTCACTGGATTCATGTTTTAGCTCATTTGAAACGATAAAACGCCACAGTGTGTGTGAGCTGACCGGCCTGTAGGTGGCAGTAGTGAGTCAGCGAGTTTATTTTTCCACCCACAACCAACGAAGTGCGGTCGGACGAGCTGCGTGGTTTTCAGCAGATCTACAAGCGATGTGCTCGAGCACCGTCGCTCGCAGCGACGCGTTAGAGATCAGTGAAACCTGCGTGTGCGCTTTGGTCCCTCCGCTGCCTGCCTGCCTCCAGTAGTGGCTACGTGTAATTCCAAGGGAAAATGGCAGATAGAAAAAATAATAATGTTGCTAACACCGGGGCAAACTTACTGTTCAGCGGCGCTCCGGAGTTTAACTTCAACTTGCCTTTCATGCCGGTGAGCCAGGCCACTGGCACGGCGGTGCTGTCAGGAGGTGAGAGGAAAAAAATACCGGCAGGAGGAAATGTCCAAACATTAGCGGTGTCCTTAACAGGCTAAGCTAGCTAGCTAACTGTATTTGTTCGTGCTGCTGTCAGCAGTTGTTTGGTAATTTAGAAATAGAAAGAGAGCGAACCGATTTGTCTGCGTCGTTAGTCGTTTGTCAGGCTGGTTGAGAGCAGCTGACAGCGGTTTGTTTCGGTCACACAGTCTCTGATGTGTCGCTGTCTGGAGAGGATGTACAGCTCCACATCGTCAAAACAGTTCCTTCAAATTGGCTTAATTCGGCTATTTCAAGTCTTGTTTTAGAAGGTGACACCTTGGCCTCTGGGGAAGTGTGATGGACACGATTCATGAGTGCATAATATATATATATATATATATACATATACATATATATATATATGTGTGTGTGTGTGTGTGTGCGCGCGCGTGTGTATACAACATGTATAAACGTGTGTATATGTATACATATCTATGTCCATTACAGAGTCACAGATATATGTGCTGCTCTGTTCAGAATGTAAACACTGCTCTGTGTCGATGTCTATCAGATGATTCCACCGACGTGGGAGAGGAGGACAGCTTTCTGGGTCAAACTTATGGGAATGGACCAGCCCCCTCTACGTTCAACTACTTCTCCAGCCCCGTAACCAGCAGCGATCCATTCGCATCCATTGGCCAGTTGCCGTACCAACCACCGGCCCTTTCAGCAGCTCCCACGACAATGGGCCCGGCTGCTGTTCCCAGCAGCGTCGGCATGGCTCCACCGCCGCCGACGCCGCCGATGCACACAGGCTCACAAATGAACCCCGCTCCTCTGGCATTTGGCGGTGCAGTTTACCAGAGCCATATGGGCCGCCACACTCCTCCGCCCGCTGCTATGACCCCACCTCCTCCCCAGATGCAGCCACAGAGTCACAACCCCTACCGACACACCCCCACCAGCAGCAGAGCCAGTCCGTATATTCCAGCTCCAGAGGTCCTGCCGCCGATGCACACACCTCAGCAGAATCCATATTCTCTCGGCTCTCCACCACAGACATTCCCTCCGCCAGGCCCAGCATTCACACAGGTAGATATAAGATAATCAGTGACCCTTGTGGATTTTGTTTGTCAGATACTTGATTGACTCATTAAGTCAATGAAATGACGGCTACATACCTCAAATGCAACCATCCTTAATGAAAAGGAAGTTTACAATCATGATTTTTTTCTTCTTCTCTTTTTTAGCCTCCCCCCACACTGTTCCAAACACCACCACCTCCACCCACCACTGCCGGAGCGATAGTCCCAGCAGGTCCAATGATGCCGTACAACTACAATATCTACGAAGCTGTTCAGCCTCATTGGTTCTACTGTAAGCAAGTGGAGTCAAAGAGCGTCTGGCTTCCGTTCAGTATCATTGACTCTCTTCAGCTAGAGGAGACGTACAACTCAGGTATGATGAAATAGTCCTCTACCAGAGGAGACAGGACATGTAGGCAAAACCTGAACAAGCTCAGCATCGCTGGTACTCTCATAGCTCGGTGAAAGTCTGATCCGCTCTGAAGTATTTGTGGCCCTTTTTGTTCTTTCAGTTCAGCCAGACCCTGAAAATGTGATAGTGCGAACAGATGGAGGACGTTACGACGTGCAGCTCTACGATCGCATGCGCACTGCGGTGTTCTGGGAGGAGGAGCCTACAGAGGTCCGCCGCTGCAGCTGGTTCTACAAAGGGGACACGGACAGTCGCTTTATCCCCTATTCTGAAGAATTTAGTGACAAGCTGGAGGTTTGTGTCACTTCTACAATTTTACTAAAAACATATTTTTTCTTACATTGTTACTTCCTGTCAAATGTTTGTATTTCTTCATTCAGTTCTTGCGCATGCACAGTTTTGCATTGTAGCTTACTGATTGTATAATGTCGTTACATACAGGCAGAATATAAGAAAGCCGTATCTACCAACCAGTGGCACCGTAGACTGGAGTTCCCATCAGGAGAAACAATTGTCATGCACAATCCAAAGGTAAGCCTTTTTTTCTTGATCAGCGCTAAGTGGTAGTCTTCTTGTGATGATTAATCCTTTCAGTTTGATTTCAATAAGAGGTGACTATTGTTCTCTTTGCCTTTTGTAGGTGATCGTGCAGTTTCAGCCCTCCTCCATTCCAGATGAATGGGGCACAACTCAGGACGGGCAGACCAGGCCCAGAGTGGTGAAGAGAGGGGTAGATGATGACCACGATGAAGTGCCTGATGGTAGTGAAACTCCTCTTGTTAATTAAATCTAAGTGTACACAAACAAATAAAACACAGTATATATTGTGTAAATGGAAACAAACTCCAAGCTCACAGATTCATATGTAAAAGCTCAGATAGTTCGGGATAAAATGTGGCATTTCAAAAGTAATTGTAGAGGTGTTAGCTGTCACAATCTGTGTCATAGATAGATAGATAGATAGATAAATACTTTATTCATCCCAAGCTGGGAAATCCTGGTGTAGCAGCAGCATGTTTCACACAGCACACATCACAGTTCTAAACTGTTAGGTGTTAGGTGCTGCTGCCACCTAACACGGCGCCATCTGGGACAAATGAGTTAGTTATTGAATAGCAATATGAAATTATTTTTAACATCTGGTTGTAAATACAACACAGTTTAACTCTAACTCAAATATTTGGTGCATGTGAAGTGGTCAGCGCTAACTGACTGTGTTGACCAGAGAGTAAAATCCAAATTCAACATTTCCATCCTGTGTATTTTTTCCAGGCGAGCTCCCCAAGGTGGATCATCTTGTATTCATGGTTCATGGAATCGGTCCTGTGTGTGACCTGAGGTTTAGGAGTATGGTCGAGTGCGGTGAGTACCGTGCACTCGCGCCCTTTGTCAGTGTTGGTGAGACTGTACCCTCCACTATTGACATTTGTTATGAAATCAACTATTCAAAATCCTTGTGCTCTCAGTGGATGACTTCCGTAGCGTGTCGCTGAAGCTGCTGCACAGTCACTTTCAGAAATCGGTGGACGAGCACGCCATCAGCAGGGTGGAGTTCCTACCGGTCCAGTGGCACACGTCTCTACACGGAGACGCCACCGGCGTGGACAGGTGAGGAGAGTTGGGTTTACACGGTACTGTGGTATTTCCACAGTTCATGTCTGAAAACAGTTCTTCAATGTAACTCACTGGTGTTTTTTTTTTATAGACTCCATTAATTACAGACTTGTCTCTCTCTTTAGGAGGATAAAGAAGATCACCTTGCCCAGCACTGGACGGTTACGTCACTTTACAAATGAGACTTTATTAGATGTGCTTTTCTACAACAGTCCCACTTACTGCCAGACCATCATGGACACAGTTGCCCTAGAGATTAATAGACTTTATGCCCTGTTCAAGACGAGGAACCCGGACTACAGAGGAGGAATGTCAGTGGCTGGACACAGTTTAGGTACTTCACCACTCCAGTAGCTTCAACACCTCCGGTCTCTCCTACTTTTCTCCTACAATCTGTTTGTGTCTCTCGATGTAATCACAGGTTCCCTGATCCTCTTTGACCTGCTTTCAAATCAGAAGGATGGCTCCCTTGCGACGCCCACGCCAGTCATGCACGCTTCTAATGGTGACACCAAACAGGTCATACACCAGTTAGTCTAATTAATCACATCAAGGCAGTAACATATCATCTATTAGCCTGCTAATCAGAAACTTGCAATTAAAAGGCTGTATTTATTTCCCGCTCTGATTGTGATGCATGTAATAATTGATCATAAAAGTTTTTTTAGAACTTTGGTATGTACATAATGGATCAGGTCAAAATAATGTTGCAAGACATCAATGTATGTTCTGCTTCCCATACCAGGTGGCAACCCCCGTCGCACAGGAAAGTAACACCATCGCTCCTCCGGCTGTGGAAGAGGAGGCTAAAGAAGAGGAAGAGGAGTGTGAAGATCTCTCCACTATGCTGGAAAATCTCGGCCTGTCCGAGTACAAGAGCACTTTTGACGAGGAGAAGATTGATCACGAATCTTTTGTAAGAATAAAAGCCACAAGTTCAAATTCAAGAACATTGGTTTGGTAGAAAAATTGATCTTGGTCACGGAGGAACATTTTAAAAGCTGATGTTTTTCCTCATCTCACTCTCAGGGCAGCTATTTGATTTAGTCCCTTTTGTCATTCTCTCCCAGCTCATGTGCACGATTGAGGACCTGAAGGAAATGGGAATCCCACTGGGTCCCAGGAAAAAGATCGCCAAGTTCGTCAAAGAAAGAGTGAATAAGCAGGTACGTTTGCCTCTTGAGTGTGTGTGCAGCTTGTAAAACCAGTGGTGATGACTAACGCTCTTTTATTTTTCATGTCCCTGTCGTGCTTTCATGTACGCAGGAGAAGAAAGCAGAGGTCAAAGAGGTGAATCAGGTTTTAGCTGCGCCTCCAGCAGCTGAAGCTCTCCCTGATCCTGCAGTGAAGACACTTCCTGTGGGCAACACTGTCTCCTCCATCCACGTCAACTACAATTACTTTGAAGTTGGTACTGGACAGGTAAATGTGACTTAGGTGTGGACAATGTTACAGTTGTTTCTGAGTCCGACTTGACACATTCAGTTAATAACTCCACTGATGTATTGTCCTGTAGGTGTCAGTGGTCTACCATGCTCTGGACTTTGAGCCGGTGAATTTCTTCGCGTTGGGTTCTCCTATCGGCATGTTCCTGACGGTCCGAGGCCTGGAGAAGATCGAGGAGACGTACCAGCTGCCCACATGCAAGAGATTCTTCAATATTTACCATCCGGTATTCTGCTCTTTCATCCTGTGCATCCTGAAGGAATCACTGTTTGTACAAATTCCAATGTGCACCAGTTGGCTCGATTCTTAGTCTTTTTCCCGTTCATTACTCTGGGTGGAAATACAGATCAAAATACGACGAAAGCAAAGTAAGTTTGTCACATTATGCACTTCCCTCTAATAGTTTCATCCCTTTTTTTCAGCTGGACCCAGTGGCATACAGGGTCGAGCCCCTCATAATACCAGACCTGGAGCTGAAGCCTGTTTTGATTCCTCATCACAAAGGAAGGAAGAGGCTTCATCTTGGTACGACACTCACTCATTTACCTCTTCATTTCTGCTCGTATCATTTCAGATGACTTGACCACTGATAACTTATTGTACGACCTATACGATTTGAGTTCTAGTCATATGTAATGAGTTAATACTAAAACCTGGTGCAGCTACACTTCTTTCTTTTTTTAAGCACCTAAACTTAGCTGTTGACGAGTGTTAGTGGATGTGGTGTCTGCGGTTCTCTGCCCCTTATGGGCGGGGTGCTCCAATACAAAGAGCCTATTCTTGCATTGAAATTGCTGTTGCACAAAAAATGTCAAAAGTGACTGAGCTGTGATTTGTTTTTAATTGTATCTTGCCCGTGCAAAAAAATATAAACTGAAGGTCAAAATTAACTTTCTCTTGTTGGTCTTCTTCTAGTCTGATATGTTGAAATGAAGAAAAAGCAACTAGTCTCAATGTGTAAAAAGCAAAATCATTCATCATTATGTTTGGCATTTTTTGTCTACATAGAAATACATATTTTAAAAGGACCCTTATCATATGTGAAAAGCTTGTTCATGCAGACGGAAGCAGTGATGGGTGCCTCTTGTGTTACAGAGCTGAAGGAGAGTCTCTCCAGAATGGGCTCGGACCTGAAGCACGGCTTCATCAGCTCGCTGAGGAGCGCCTGGCAGACGCTCAACGACTTCGCCCGAGCTCACACCTCGTCCGCCCAGCTGCAGGCTGAACTGGCCATGGTGGCCAATCAAATCCAAGAGCAGGAGATGCAGGCGGAGGAGGGTGAGTGTTTCTGACTCGGCAGCAACCAAGTGTACGTGATTGCTCGATTGTGTGAGATTACATTAAACTCTGTTCTGCTTTGCAACAGAGAATAAGATCTTCGAGGGTCCCGAGCCACAAAGAGAGGAGGAGCCTCAGGTGAAGATCGGGATGTTGAACGGAGGGAATCGCATCGACTACGTCCTGCAGGAGAAGCCCATCGAGAGTTTCAACGAGTACCTGTTTGCCCTCCAGAGTCACCTCTGTTACTGGTACGGAGCACTTCATTTCATTCTGGCTTTTTTTTAACACAGCAAATGTTAAAAAAGGTTCTAAAGATCTAAATTCCTCCACCTACCAACCAGAACTGAAATGATTTGTGGTGGGTCAACAGAACAGCTACTGTTTTGATAAAGGATCATATATATAAACTTTAGTGTAAAAAGCCCTACAATTTGATGGATTTTGTGAATTGTAAGCATCAGCTCCTTTTCCTTCTTACTGAGTTTAAATATCTTTGGGTTTTGAACTGTGACATTGTGATGAGCACTATTCAGTATTCTGATGTTTCATAGATTAACCAATATAAGAAATAATCAAGTTGCAAGTGGTCACACTTTGACTACACGTTACTGAGGACGTGTTCTGTGTCGTTCTTACTTCACTGCTTATCTTCTGAATCGTTCTCCAACACATTGGATTCCATTTTCACATCTGTAGCTCAACCACTTCGACTGTTAACCGATGATGATAAAGCTTCTTTATTAACACTGTTATTTTCTAGGCAATCCGAAGACACCACTCTGCTGATTCTCAAAGAGATCTACAGCACCATGGGGATCCATCCAGAAAACATTGCACATTAACACACTGAAGTATCCTGGATGAGAAGGAATCCGTCTGAAACTTTCCCATTAGATTTATTTCATGTCAGTTCTGGATTCTGATTATGCTTTTTCTATTTTTCTCCTCTCTTTTACTCTATCAATGTAGTTTATTGTATACAGATGAATAATGCGACTGTATTATGCCATTTGTCTTAAATTAAGAAACATACAAATGAGCTAGAGACACTTGACGTGTTTATTAACTTTTTATAGTATAAATTATAGAACTGGTCAAGTTTACAGAAAGTGTGTATCAATGAATCAAATGGCAACTGCAGAAATGACATAGCAGCAGTTAATGCAGAAATTTGATTTCATGGCCAAAATGTCAAATAAATCATTTTCCTTGCGCAAGTTCTTGCCGTTTGAATTGTGGCGTCTGCCGAGAGGGAAGTAGAACGTTTCTCCTGCAGGGCACGGACACTGACTACAAAAAGCTGTAATACCTGTAAAAAAAAAAAAAGGTTGATTAAAAATAAGTACAGGATGAGATGTGAGAACAACCCGCTTTCTTGTCACCTTCTACCTGACATCTTGACTCTTCAGCTGTAAAACGTCTAATAAAATTAACAAACCTACAGCCGTCAACACATTTTCAAACATTTTCCAAAACAGTTTCTTCAACGTGTCCCGTCAATTTAGGCACGTATGACATAAGTATCCACACACACACGTCACATGTATGATACAAAGGAAAAGTGTATTAGAAAAGTATTTACATTCAATCTCAGTCCAGTATTAGGAATCATAGTGCTGCGGGTGACCAATGTCTTGGACAATAACGCTGGTCGTCAGAGTCCTGACATCGCAGCGCTGCATCATGCTGTAAGCAGATCTTTGCTCCATGGCTCTTTAACTAATTCATCAACATGCATGGACTGATCACACAACCGTCATCAGCAAAGATGAAAAAGTTAGATAGTGACTTGTCTGTCACATAAAACACAAAGAAAAGGTCCCTTTTTTGTTACCACGTCTGAAACGACCAGAACATACTGTGTAATATACAAATATAAAACACCAACATAACAATATGGCTCCATAAACACCTGCTAATACTTTACTGGATTGTGAAATATTGCTTGGATCTAAAGATAAAGTTTAGAATCACTAGAGGTTAACTGACTTTATAAATTTTCATTTTGAGGAAGTGCAACTTCTTACTATTCCTTTTGTCTGCAGCAAATGACTCGGTTTTTAATTTAGACATGTCAGCATTTTGTGACTTTTTGCTTTTCCACTCGCCACTGATGGCTGGTTGGTCTGACCTTGTTTTTCCACACATTCACATTCAGCAGTGAAACGGTACTTCTGCAGCAGAGAAGGTGTAGGATGTGGTGAAGAAACTGGATGAAGCTGGAAGGTTTTGCATGCGAACTGAAATGACTGCAAAATGTAAAATGAAACGTCCCGCCTGAATCCTAAAGAGATGTATTGCTCGTTCTATGTGTGTAAATTTTCCTTCAGCAGGTTAAATATTACCAACTCGATCGTGTACTTTCGATCTGGCTGTCAGGCTCCAGTGAGAGTTTGAAATTTGATCAAGGCTCGTTTCTGTACATTCATTTGTCTACATCTGCGCGGTGAAATGCAGAAGGATCCGTGTAAACGTGTCTTTGCTGTATTCACGTCCATATTGTCAGCACATCACAGTCTTAACACCGGAATGACGTCAGGTGCGTCGGAGGCTCGCTCAGTCTTCCGCCTTGCCCTGAGTCTTGAAGGCCTGCTTGCGTAGGTGAGCCTCGATCTCCTCGCGGAAAACCAGCATGCCCAGGTGAGAGTGGGATGCCTCGTTCATGGCTTTGGACTGGATGCACATGCGGTACTGCTCGGGCGTCAGCTCGTCCGCACACTGCTTCTCGTGCCACAGGTGGAAAAGGCCCGACACTGGAGTCCGCATGACTATCAGGTCGCTCCGGAGATACTTCCGGTACAAGTGGACGTCTTCCACACCCCAGCCTTTCACTTCGAGGTCGAACCCTCCTGGAGGAATAGGATGCATTTGCAAGAAGGTTAAATGACTCTCGAACAGCGTTCATGACGCCACTGTTGAGACAAATGATGCTCACCAATATTTAGGAAATCTGACCGATACTGACACGTCATTCCGAACCCAAAATCTCTCCAGAATCCAGCATCCTTTTTGTGAATCTATAGGAAAACAGATGATCATTCACAACAAAGTGACAGAATTAAACCGTCTCTCTACACATTGCTGATCGGAGCTCAATGTGAACGTTCTCTGTCCTTACCAGTTGGAGTTCAATAGGTGGAGCCAGCTCCAAATTCCCATAGACTATGGCGGGATTGTACAGACTGAACACCACTGGATAGAAGACCTTCTTGTCTAGAACACAGAAACGACCAAGTGCGGTAGATTTAGCCACTTTTCAGCCTGAAAACAAAAGTTCAATGAGACTATAAATGATGTAATAAATCTGAGTAAACAACATGATAAAACCTACTTGGAGCAGCCTGGAGACGACAGGCGTTCAGGAACTCCAGCGTGAAATGGATGTCAACATCGCAGAAGAACATCAAGACGTCGCCTTTCTTCCAGGCATGGGCTCCGATGTCCAGACCCCGACCTCTTGAAAACTCCTCGTCCACTGGGATCAGAGTGTAATTGGAGAAGTTCTCCTCCCTGGCGAAAAAAAAAAAAAAAATTCCCATGACATATTATGCATGTGAAGCAGCACAGGCACACAAGAAGCTCTTTCTCAGCGAGAAGACAAACCGTGACATTTTTTCCAGCGATGCCTTTGCCTCCTGTCGACCTTCCTGTCCAAAATACACCACTGTGAGGTGCACGCGTCTGTCCTGCTGAATGCACACCTCCCTGAAAACGAGTATCAACATATTAAAAGTTATTATTAAGTCAATGGGCAAGGAGTACGAATGCAAATTCGAAATTGAACATGCCGGATGATGTCTAAGCAGATGAGGGCCGGATTCATTCTCACCTGAAGTTGTGTAAGAACTGTGAGAACGTTTCCACTCTGCCCGCCAGCGGCACAATGATGTTGATAATCATTCCCGACGTATCCACGGACATGCTCCTGACTTTCATCAAGGGACCGAAGGGCCTGAAGAGCGTGACGTGACGGAAGCTGCTGGAATCCTCTTTGGCGAAGAAGAGCTCGTATAGCGTCCCTTTGTCTCGCTCCGTCCTGTACAGTCCTGCCAAAATAAAAGAATATAAAACAACAATGGAAAACTGTATCAACTTCGTTCATCAAGTTAAATTTTGTACTCTGGGTCTTACCCTCGATAAAGTGACCCTCTGTGTAGGTTTGTCTCTGCATCGGCATGTCGTCATCAACGCCGTCCTCCTCGTCCGGGTTGTTGATGATGTCCAGTGCGGCTTCGACGGCCTCCACCAGCTCGTCCCTGCGGTCTTTGCGCACCGGTTTCTCCTCCGGGTGCCGAGTCAGCCCCATCTCCAGCTGATACACCTTGGACGAAGTGAAACTCTCAAAGGGCACCAGGGCGTACTCGCTGGGCAGCCGTGCCCCCGTGTTGACCTCAGCCTTGTCGATCTGAGAGTGCAGGTACTCCAGCAGGTCCCCCGGCTCTTGGTCTTTGGCCTCGGCCAGGCCCTGCACCCCCGGCGGCTCCCTCTTGTCCTGCAGCAGCTTCAGCTTCTCGCTCATCTCCTGCAGCTCCTGCTTGAGCTGGGCGATCTGCCGCTTGAGACTGGCGGCGCGGTTCAGGTGGCGCTCCTCCTGCTCCTGCAGCAGGGCCTGGTAATACTCCTTCCCGTAGGCCTCTCCGGCGAGGCCGGGCAGGGCCAGGCTGACGTCCGCCGGAGGGGTGCACTCCAGCAGGTATGCGAACAGCAGCAGCACCAGCAGCAGGAAGAGCCCCAGAAAGAGCCAACGGGCCCGGCCCTGGAGCGGCAACCCCCGCCTGGGCATCACGCTCACATACACGCTATAGCTGACGAGTCTGCATTCCCTCTCCCCTCAGATCACATCACCAGTGACATGCCTTTGCACATCCTCATGGAGATTTCGAAGAACATTTATGTCATTTTACTATGAAGATCTAGGGCTTCCAAGACTTCATACATTGATCCTGTGTGAATCCACCAGACGATCACCTGCAAAATCAATCACAATGAGACAAAGATCTTTAACTACCCGGTGAATAAGCACGAAGGCTTAGATGAAATAATCTGGTTCAGATTAAAGCCCTGGGGATGAGCAGAAACATTGACACTTAATATCACAACACTGTGCTGCCACTCTGTCAACCTGTTATCAACCTCACTGATATTGACAATTTCATTCAATCAATGAATAAAACATTTGTCTGTGACAACGTGGGATTTGTACATGTTAAAGGTCCAGTTTGAACCCGAGGAACATGAAGAATTACCTCCACCTGGACCTGGACTGTCCTCGTTAGCACACGGAGACTAGCTCCCCGCTAAACAACAGGACAGAGGAAAGCTGGTGGGCGAGCTCAGCGTCCGGCAAGACGCTACAGAACGACTTCCGGTTAAACAGTCTTCTTTTCAAAATAAAAGCGGCACTTTCTTCAGAAACAGTCAAAACGCTAAAGGAGCAATTTAACGAATCAAATTATATATATAACATTACGACACATTATTTAGATCAACCACCACATTTAAGATTGCGTTTCTCATAATTTAACACAATTTATTTACACCTGTTGATTTACAATGACCACTTTAACCATGTACAATAATATCATATAAAATATGATGTAAGAATAATATCAAATGGAATAAAATCACAGAACTACATAGAACAATCAGACACAGAATACACACATTTACAGGAGTGGTAGTGCGAAACCATCCCAAGTGATAGACGTGTCTAAAATATATACAGTTTATATATATTGTAGTATAATGCACAGTAATTTTTACATACTTCTTGTTTTTTAACATTCTTCTTAGCTACATTTTATATTTTAATATTTATTATCATTTTAGGTCAGTATATATATTTCTATTCTTGGGATGGAGCACCTGTAACAAAACCCAATTTCCCCTGTGGATCAATAAATTATTTCTGATTCCGATAATCTCGTTATTTACATTTATGTAAATGTTTATATATATTTCTGAATGACTTCTGGAGCGTGTCGGTTCATATCATCCACCACACGCCAGGTACCATTGTTCCTTGAAGGTCACACAAACCTACAGCCGCAGCCCCTCAGCACATTGAGTGATGCTGTTTTTCTAACCTGGCGCCAGTCGAGTCAACCAGCAGAGCTCCAAAGTGTCAGGGTTGGAAACCATCCATCTAATATTCCAAAACACCTACCGTAGTTAACAAACCATTCCTTTGTAGCTTGACAGCAAAAGAGAAAGCAGATTTGATTTTCGATCCAATTTATTATTTTTTCTAGTCAAAAAGTAACAGCACTGTTTTTTTCTAATTGGTGCCAAATTTTAGTTTCCCTCTTGAAAATTAGACTTTAAAGACAAACACCTTCCAAGACAGTCAGTTGTTTAATGTTAACTTGCCAAAAAAGCAAATCTTAAAAGTGCTCAATAAAACATATTTATCAAGGAGCCATTCTGCAAAGTCACAAGGTTTTGCAAAGTCCCTTCATAACTCCAATAAGTAAATCATATTTTGGCAGGTGTCCATATTCCTCCCAAAGTTTCACAAGCGGAGAGAGAGACGTAAACCTAAAGAGTGTAAAGTTCATCAGAATTCAATGGATGAGATGAACCGAGCACGGCAATGTATCGAGTCTGTCACGTGTTCATACTGAACTGCACTGGAACATTTCTGACTCGAGGTGACCTCTGTGGCTTGGACACTTCTGAAGCCACGAATCACTCGTTGGATCCGCTCACTCAACATCCCGTTGGCCCTAACATACGCAAAGAAAAATCTCACGTTTTTGTTCTTGTTTCACAGACTCTGTCCTGAATTGAATTCATCTATGTACATATGTATGTCTCTATACCTGTCAAGTACCAGAATACAGATAAATATAACCTTGGTGCAAACCTTTCGGTGATGCCATCACCTTGGTATGAACGTTTACTCCGTCTGACGGCAATAAACTCAGACTAAACATTCATACAGCAACAAGGACTCATAAATTCCAGTGAATTGACATAACTGTTCCTGAATTATTAAACAACTGGGCTTGTGGTCACTGTAGGAAATTATGCCTGGTCGCTCAGTTATGTATTCAAAATGATCAGAGCTGATTCGTCTTGAGTCAGATTGACCATCTATGACGCCCTTTTTTTCTCATATGACAAAAGCCTATATACACAGTGAGGTTTTATAGTCAACAATTGACAAGTGCTCGATCTTGAGTATCTGTCTCTTTTGAAAATCGTGATCCCACACGTTTCGTATACATTTATTTTGAAAGATCTCAACCGGATATTGACACGATTCTGTAGCTAGCTTAGCGATGTTCGGAGCTACACTTTCATATTACTTTACGGCTGTTAGACGCGCTGCTACTGAGATATAGAGTTAAAAAAGCAAAGACTCACCTACTCCTGTCTTTGTCCATTCATGTCGGTGCTCACAGCCGCGGGATAGAGAGAAAACCAGCCGCTGTGAGTAGCTTGTGTTGCAACATGCCACGGAGCAAAGAGAAAGGAGTGGGTCACGGTCTACTTCCGGTCAACGAGTAACCAATGGGAGATTGAGAGGGAATGTCGTCATCAAACACGTTAAATATTCTTGTTCAAAATATATCATTTATCTTTATCATTACTTTTATTATTATTATTATTATTATAAGTAGTAATAGTCATGACAATGAATTGTGTATATAATTTATGTAACGCCTTTCAAGGTTTGTAAAGTTCCAACACGTCACATGTTAAATTTAAACTAAATGTATTTTGCCTCAAATATTAATTGAAAGATCAATTTGTTGAGGACAATTAATTAATAAATAATAACAGAACAGAATAATTACATATGTTACAGATATTATTTTCTTCTTTTTGATATTATCTACTTTTTCTTTGCTCTGTTGATCCTCTGTATTTCCTTTACAGGTGAAAAAACAAACCTCTTATCTGGTATGAAACATTAGCTGACAACTCTGAATTGCATTACAGCTGAATTTGCACTGTAATAGGAGACAGATCACTCGTTTAATGTGCAAACATGGGAGCTATTATCACGACGGTGCATAAAGCAAACCAGGAAATGTTCCCATGAGGCTCTATTTTTAGTCCATTCTTTTGTTAATTTGGTTTATTCATTTCCATTAAGGCTGGCAGGAGTCTGGAGCCTATTTCAGCAGCACGCATTGTGTGAAGAGTACTGAGACACCGTGGACAAGTCATCAGTCTGTCGCGGAAAATTAAACCGAGAGTTTAAAATGTTACCTGTTGCTGCACATCAGTGTGGTGGTCAACATCCTTTTCAAAATGTAGCCAGATTTTTATATCATATAAACAATAAAAAAAAAAATGGTTTTTTAAATGTTAAGTTGAAATTTCACTGTAATTTTGTTTTCATGCAAATCTCTACACTGAATATTTATGCTTCTGTAGATGCAATGCTTGCCGACCCATTAGTGCAAATATTCAATTATGATTTAGAGACAAACCACTTTGCTGATTCTAGTATTTAAGTATAATGAACAACTCATGTTTGGAGATAAACAGAAGCTAAAGATAATATTGTAATGTTATGAAAAGAAGAAATCATGTGAACCATCAAACGTAACTTGCATTTTGTAGATTGTAAAAAAGTTATCGGCGTAACCACATACTTACTATCTATATATGATATGAGGTGAACAGACGTACTTCACATTTTTAATGTTTATTATTAATTGTAACATAATCAAATAATAACAACATAACAATGATAACACTCCTTAGTTTACATAATCATACTTTTCCCACAAAGATTGCATTAACAGTGGATCAAAAAGTGAACTGTATGTTGGACATGGTTACAATCTACATTAAGTGTTATGTCCGTACACTGGAGTAGCACTCACTAGTTGATATTTTTTCATGTAAAAAATAATAATAAAAAACAAAAAGCCAGAAAAAACGTTCACTGAACACGACTGCGTTACTTTTTTCTTTGGCAACAACAGCTTTGAAACATCTTGTGGGAGAAACACAAAATGGGCCTTTGACATTTCGAGGAGCACAATCCTCCTACAGTAGAAACTTTACATTTTTCAAGTTCAACATTTATTTATTTTATTGTCCCCTCAATCCCAGCTGTCTATAACAGGTGATGGTAAAGACGTTCCCCTTTAATTCCTGGGCTGGAGCAAGATCTTCGCAGTCGCACATTAACAAGTGGAGGCTATTGTAGAAGCGGCACAGGCACTTAAAAGACATTGACACTGACATACAATCTGGTACACTAGTCATGCAGTGATACAGCTTGGCCAACGTGACCCATGAGGTAATAATTAACATACTGAAGAGCAGAATGAAGCATGGTCTATGTTGATCCGGCCAGTTTTGCAGCAAAAAAGACCTCAGTTTAAAACCTTGGATACCCATGCAACAGAAATAAAAGGGAACCAACTTTAGCATCAGATCGTATGTACACAGTCGTATAGAAATATATACATCTACCAATTAGTCATCTTTTCTACAGTGTCGGTTTGTCTTTAGCTATCAAGCTTGTCCACAGCTTTTGCGGGTGAAGGCAAAGCCATCCAGTTTGCATAAACACTATCATTGGCATATCTTGTAAAGACTGGATTAGTGGCATCATGTCTGTTGAGCGGTACCGGGCTCTTCTCAGGCCAGTTCGGGTATGACATGCCTAAAAATGAGAACATATCATTTTTCTGCACTCAGTGAAAGATAAACAGCGTGCAGACAGTAAGGCTCTCGAATCAAACTCTGTGGTGCCCCGTCTCTGAAACGAGTCCTGATTTGACTTTCAGAGGTGTAAACGTATGGCTGTGAGTGTACTACATGAAATATAAGATAATACAATTATTGTTTATTGTTCCTTTTGTACTGTATCAAGCCTATAGTGTTGATTATGTCCTGGTATTTGAACAATGGCTGTCACGCTGTAACTGTTGAGAAATGCATATGGACAGCAAGTAAGGAGTTTGTTACGTTCTTTCCCTTTAGTCACTCGAGAGTTGCGTTCAAAAGCCTTACTGTTTCTCTGTTCAGCAATGTTTCAGTCACTACAGATTAATGGCTAAAAAAATACATTAGAAAGTCAGGACATTTAAGACAATCTGGAATTCAAACCACAGTGAGTGATTGATTCGGCAAGGACCTGTTTCAAATGTTACACACTGTCTCTTCCAATGCAAACAAATGGAGAAGAAATGGTGACGATGGAATGTGATGGAATGCAAAAATGAGCTATGTACAAATAAAATGCGGATGAAGCATGATTATGAGCATTGCCATATAAATTAGAATGAAGTGTATATTCATTATTTACAAATTTAGCATTTTTGGTCAGTATTCATGTACATTAGAAGCAGGTCCGAATAAAACAAAAAAAGTCAAGACACAAGATCTTTTTTTTTTTCTTACTGAGCCTCTCATTTACGATGAAATGGGATATATGTCAGCATTAATCAGCAAAGGCATGCCTAGATCACGGTCACACACACAGGACTATGGAAAAAGCCAATCACAACAAAAAAAGAGAGATTGTGTTGTGTGTCCTGTTTACTAAAATCTAGTAAATGCATGGGAGATTCTACCATAGAGCTTGTTTTCAATCCATGTGGAGGGGAGGGTTCGAGGGAGAGGGGCGTTATTACAGTCCACTAGTGGAGTGTCCTCTTCAGAGAGAGCGTCGTCGTACAGCAGGGCGTCGGCTGGCGTGGACGCCGCCAGGTCCAGGTAATCCTGACAAGAGCAGACGAAGATGTGATTAGGCTGATTAAGCAGGAGGAGAGGAGCTAAATCCAAGTGTTAAAGGTCAGACACAGGCACTGGCTGCAATGCCCTGGCATTTGTGCAAAGACCTTCTGTTCACTGCACCCAGTGACTTTCCAAACTAACTTTGTGATAACAGTAGGGTCAATTGCCCGCTGTATTCTGGGATTTCTGCATTCCCTTTTCCTTAAATGCTCTTTATTTAGCCCCACTTCAATAGCAGGGGCCGGACTGGAATGCTCTATGATTACGCTGCCCAAGGCCACATTTTTAGGATTGCTCTTCAAACACTAATTATGGTATCTGAAGCATTTGGGAAGAGTGAACGATCGTGCAGTGAGTGTATGTGACTCTAAACAGCATGTTGTCCAGCACAAATGATCTACTACCCATTCTGGGCTCCTTCAAAACGAGTGGAAGAGTAAAAACGTTTGACCATAAGATCCCTGCCTCCACTTCTTCCCTGTGGAAGTTTATGAATAACTTATTACAATGTATTGCATTGCATCACCATACCCGACTCTTCACCATCATCTTTTCGAGCTCCTTGCTGATGTCTGAGAACGTCGGCCTCTTCTCTGCTTCTTGTTTCCAGGAGCGGAGCATGAGGTTGTACCTGCAGAGGGGGAAAAGTTTCACAGTGGGTGAAATTGAAGTGTAACTCAATTCTCCCAACTGACTAATTTCCCCACGTCTTCGCGTGCTAGAGGGGGCGTTATTGCGCTCGGCAAAAACCAAAAATGAGAGGATGCAGTGGAGTAACAGAGTGGAGCTCACATTTCCTCCGAGCAGTTCTCTGGTCTCTCCATTCTGTAGCCGGTCTTGAGGAGGTTAAAGAGGCGTTCGGGAGCGATTCCTGGGTATGGATTTCCTCCTAGTGTCACTATCTCCCACAGCAGCACACCAAAGGACCAGCTTGGAAGAAAAACACAAGAGTATGACGTTTATCTGGAAGATTGATACTAACAGATACTAATATCTGTATCTTTACTGTGCAAATATGGTATCAATCTTATCATCTATTTTTCACCAATAAAGCCATATTTTCCATCTTGTGATTATACTCACACATCACTTTGCGTTGTGTAAATGTGATCAAACAGGGATTCTATTGCCATCCATTTCACAGGAATACGGCCCTGGAAAACACAGGAATTAGAATTAAAATGAAAGAATGTTGTAAATAGAACAAAAGTTTGTACTTTTCTGTCTCCTTTCTTTACCTTGCTCCTCTTCACATACGAGTCCTCTTCATACACATCTCTGGAGAGGCCAAAGTCTGAGATCTTCATCTTCCTTCCCTCAGCCACCAGGACGTTTCGTGCTGCGAGGTCCCTGTGAACAAGCTGTCGCACCCAAATGCTCATTTTCAGCCTAATTCATTTCTCTGCCTTCAGCTGACAATTCAACTCCTTTCAGAGCTTAAGCTTCAACTGAAACTTCTTCAAAGCCTGAAACGTGAACATTTAACCTTTTCTATTCGTCAAGTACCTTCATTTCAGCCAGGTACTGCATGCCCCTGGAGATCTGCCATGCAAAGGAGATCAGGTCACCCATGGTGAGCGCCCTGTCGTCCGGGTTCTCCAGGTAGCTGGAGTTTCGGTTGGCGTCCCTGCCCATGTAGCTCGGGCCAACTTTCCGACTCTCGCGCAGGAAGTTGCGGAGTGAGCCGTACTTGGCGTACTCCACAATCAGATACAATGGACCTATTCACAGAAATGCAGCACTCAGACTCCACGTGCAACACACATGCCCCGAGAGAGGATGGCAGGAGGACTGAGGTCTTACCTTCCTGGCTGCATGCTCCAAACATCTTTATGACGTGCGGATGATTGACTTGCTTCAGTAAAGTGAATTCTGAAAGCAGGTCACGCAGCTCACTGTGCGAGGCGTTTTCTGTTACGAAGGGAAAGCAGGGATTGTAATGATGAAACCACTCATCTCTCCAGACATTCATTCCTCATGTGTCAACATTACTTCCAGGCTTGTCTGGTCGTCCCCTGGCTTGTCTTACCTTTAAGCATTTTCACAGCAACAGTGGTGTAACCTGCTTTTCCTTTCAGCCTGAAAGCTGTTGCCTTGACAACTTTTCCAAACTCCCCTTCTCCTAAAGTCTTGCCAAGTACAAGGTTTTTACGAGGAAACTCCCACTTTGGATCCTCCTGTTGAAACAACATGACATTTATCACTTCTCAAATGTTCCAACACACAACATAGAGAGCGGGGGAAAACGTCTGTCATGGTTTGAAAGAGGCAGCTCACAGGTATTTTAAAGGTGTCAGGCTCGATTGAATCCTGTGAGCCCCGGCGTAAGTTGTTGGCATTGAAGCTGATGGGATAGGCCTGAGCTGGCCGACGGAATGTCATCTCTGCAGAGGCGATCGGAGGCTTGGGCGAGTTCTTGTGATACCGGTGAATGAAGTATGAGGACAGGAGGATGGAGACGACGAAGGAGAGCAGCAGAGACGTGGCGATGATGGTCTTACACATGTCGTCACATATCGCCTCTGGGAGAGAGAGTGTCGCACAGAAGTTCCATTTTTCAAAAAAGCAGCTATCAATGTCTGGTTCATTCTCAAGATGACATGACATCAGTCTTTCACTTCATTACCAACTGTTTGGTGTGATTTATGTCAACTCACCCTCAATATCTTCCTTCTCACAGAAACATCTTTCGGAGTAGCAGTAGCAGGTTCCATATCCAGCCTTGATCCCGTTCCCCACGCCTCGTTCATGACCTCCGATGACAGTTTCCTCTGCAGAGACAAACAACGTGGTCAGAATGGTTTCATTTATGCATTTGCATTTAATAGAAAATGTGCTTTGTTTCATACTTGTACAGTCTTGGGGACATATTGACGAATCTTTGCTTTCCACCGCATCACAAACGCTATCCGGGCATGTCCGCAGGTCAGGAGAGCAGGTCGAGTAGTTTTCCGATATTCCTGAAATATGAAACGGGTCAGTGGGCAGACTGATAACACCAGATGACAGACCACATGCACATGACTAACAATTCACAACCGCGAACATTTCACTGTCAAAGACACAAACTCTGACGTCTTGTCTTGACGTCAGCCTGAAAGATAATTGATTAAACAATACATGACTGTGGGGACTCGCTCTAGACATCCTGCGGTGTTGTTAGTGCTTGTATCTTGCTCAAAATCAACACCACATTGTCCACGACTCTTGCATCCTGTTGCAAACAGGATGTTACTGAAAGGGATACACATGCTGGATCCGGTCTTTAATTTGTTCCATCGCCACCACAGAGGGAAACATGTTCCCAGTCACACTCTCATTTGGTTCTCGTTAAATTACTCCAGGGTCTCATATTAAATACGGACACGATTCGGTGATGTTAAAATCCTGTAGGATTGCAAAATAACATCTTTTGTTTGTTGACGGTACATGTTACTTAGATCAAGTGTACCTTTCTCTGTGCCTTGCCTCCACTGACATCTGCCTGTTGTCGCCCCCAGGCCTCGGACAGACTCGCAGTCTCCTCGTCGTCTGTTTTCTGCACAAGACAGGATCTGCTGGCTTTCCTGGTTGGCCTTGCTCACTATGTACCGCGGAGCCAGAAACACACATTTCCAAAACGTTAAAAGGCATTTGGGAGAGGGGGAAACTGTTGAAAAGAATCTGCAAATGTTGCTATGAAGGCGTTGAATGACTTTGGAAGCGAGTGGTGCGGTACCCAGAGAAAACCTCAACTAACCTAAGATGCTTTGCCTCAAACTTGTGCCGTTTAATGCTGTAGAAGTAATGTAGAAGGCCCCCCCTTTTTAAAATCTTGCGAACTCGTAAGTGGACCCTGGCTGTTTGCACTCTCACCTTCACCATCAAGTATGATGTGGATCTGTGTGCTGGCCTCCTGCTGTGTGTGCTCCTCCCGGGCTACGACAAAGTACTGCAGTTCCTGGCACTCGGGCCTGCGCAACGCCTCCGAGTCGTTCACATAGAGCAGTCCCCACATCTCGATGGGAGCCTGTGTGATGCTTATGGCCGCATGGCAGGACTGCAAGTCAGCAGACATATTCTTATCTGGCACCTCGAGTCGGTATGTGACACTGAAGCCGTCAAACTGCTGGCAGTTCTCCACACACACTCTGCCAACCTAAGAGGAAAGGAACAAGGGGAATGAAAAGGAATCATTTTCATGCACGGGTGATTTAAATGGAAGGACTTCCAGCAGGTGGCAGTCTCAGTGATTGAGAGTGATTCAGCACAGAGTCATATTTTTAAGCTTAACATTTCATAATGATATCTTATCCACAAAAAGATATTGCAGCATCAAAACTTTGAGGCAGTTTTACATACTTCAGTGTCATCAAGGCAGGTACTGAGCTTTTATCACACCCTAGGAAATAGTTACCCTCCTTGCTTCCCAGTAAACAAATTACTGCATCTACAAAATTACCAATAACTGAATTAATTTTATTCATTCAATTTTCTGGAAACAGTTGTCAAGTCGAGTCATTTTCTATATGCTGCCGTTGCTTGAAAGACTAAATGCTCTGTGTATTTGTTTGTGTGCACGTCTCAGAGTCTGATGGTCTGATGGACAAAGTGCTTCTGATGTTTCAGATGATTTAATACCATTGAAACTGCGGAACAGTAGCCAATATGCTGAGGAGGAGTAATTGCAGCGACCAATTACTCTTGTAACGCACACGTCAGCATTTAAAAAAACATGTTTATGATTGACTTGTGAACCTGCAGACTTTTCAGACAGCAGCAGACTAAATAGGGAGTTGTGGATGTGTCTGGGGAACGTACCTGCGCATAAACAGAAGCTCTGCGTGTCGGTGTGAACATCTGTGTGATGTTTGCGAAGCGGATGTGGACTGGTAAGATGGTGATGTTGAAGTGCAGCAACACTGTTCCCTCTAGACCAGGATAGGTTGTGTCATTGACCAGGTAGTCCAGCTGCACGGTGCGATTCTCGTTTACGTACAGGCTCCTCTTCAGGACAAGCTCTAATAAATCAAGGGAGGAAAAACATGTATGCATGTAAAATGTATTCTAAAAAGCTGCAGTGTTCACAAAAACAGGTGAATTTTAGCGCCTGGATTTACTCACGGTAGTCGTGGACGGTCTCTCGAATGCCTCCATGGGCCGCTTTCTTTTCACTGAAGGTGCCTTTTATGTCGAATGTTTTATTTATCCACCCGTCGCTGTTGAGCAAGGTCCCCACATACTTACTGTGACTCTTGTCTATGTGATAGATGGGTGTTAAATCCCTGTCAAAGACAAACAAGGTTCCAAAAGAGCCACCCTGGAAAGAGAACAACAACAAGAGAGTGAAAGATTGAATCCCGACGCACAAGAAGAATACAAAATTAGTCAACATTGTGTCTATAAAAAAAAACACTGATCAGATCAGTGTTGTTTTTAGTCTTCTCACCTTTGTCCGATTGAAGCTGATGATGATGTCTGTTGTGTCTGTGCCGTTCACATACGGTGCGTTATCATCCTCGTCCATGACAAACACGTCCAGGGACGTTTCCACCTTGGTGATGACCGTCTCTGTTCGGACTGTGCAGACCAGCAGGAGTCGGTAGCATTCACTCTCCTCGCGGTCCAGCGGCGCGGTCACCACCAGCTCTGTGGTGTTCTCGTTTACAGCAAAGGGTGCAGGGGCATCTGTAGAGAGGAGGACGGATAAAGTCATCCTGTTATCATGTATGTGTCCTTAGTAGCCTTAGTGGTCATCCAGTCAGCAAAGTGATGTGTGTTATACCACTGAAGGTGTTAAACAGAGCAGTGATGCACTTTATGGCTTAGAAATCCAGGAGAAAGAATCTGTTAATTCTTCCATCAAATGTCCCAAATGTCTCTCTTTAACGTGTCTAACCTGACTCCACGTTGTAAGAGATGGTGTGGTTGGGGCAGACGTTGAGTCTGGTGAGACGTCGGAGTTGCCTTATGGCCCCGGGGAACCTGTTCTCCATTATGTGCGGGTTGGAGGTGTCTCTGTGGGGGAAGCATAGTTCCTTCATATCTGTCTGGGCACACTGCGGCAGCGTGGCGTTGACAAAGTCCAAAGTGATGCGAGGGGAGTTTTTGTTGACGCAATGGGGCTTCCTGGAGAAATTGGGCAAAACCGTGGCGTGCAGGCCCAACTTCTTCACGGACCACGAATGTTGATCTGATGAGATGCGCAGCCAAAACAAAGACAAGAGGCATTTTAATCTCAGACTGTGCTCTTTTTGTTGACTGCACTCTTTTTTCTTTTGTTGCCTGTATGCAATGCCATTATAACCTGAACACAGAGCCAAAGCATCATTAGTATGCAAAGAGCATAAACATCAAGAGACTAATTTACTATCATGTGTACAGCACACTGGGCACTGGAACAGCAATATACAGAGACCACTTTCCCAGCCGTCTTCAGACTCTTGGGCCCCACGGTTCATCACCATGATAATGCTTGTATCCAACTCACTTGGGATGGTGAAGTCGCTCTCCTCCAGGGTTTTGTTTAAAGACAGTATTCCAGTGTTGACGTCCAGGTGGAACCAGGAGCTGTACGCTGGACGTCGGAGCGAGCTCCAGCACAGGTAGAAATGCGGCCGCTCAGAGTCGCTGTCCAGCATGGCGTGGACCTGGAGGATGGGCGTACCTGCCGGCTGGCCGACATATACCGTCTCGATGTACTCATTCTGAGGGAAGTACAGCCCTGTCACTCCTGCAGAAAGAAGACACGACGTGACCAGATGTTTTAAAAAGCAAGTGAATCGCAGGGGAATCCAGTGTTATTCACTTTTAAGGAAAACATTGTGATGCCTGAAAAATAATTGTGACAACAATAAACTATGCGAATGCTGCGTGGGCACTGGATGGAAATTAACACATACATGAAATATGACACGTTCAGTTTTTTTCTCTCTCACTGATTCGTTTTTTCCTTTCTCCCCTTGGGTGGAAATTGAAAGGAGGTTTCAAATGACACTTACACAGCTCTTTTAATGAATTTCTCATACGGTCAATAATGTGGTTTCCGATTCTCCTTGCATTCACCTTGAGATGTTTAATTACAAGGGATAACATGATACATGATAGATTGGAGAGTGTGTATGTATGTATGTATGTATGTGCATGTGTGCGGGGGGGGTTGATCCATAAAGAGCTGTCGCAGGCTGTATGTTTTACAGGAAAACGGAGATGTGAGTGTTCCTCCTGTAATTATATCCCTGTTATATTCCTCTTTGACGACAGTAGGCGACCATTTAGGGAACGCGCTAATGTCATTAGCAGACAGCAAAACTAGATTTTCTATTTCTGTTGGTGCAGTTGAGGCTTTGGCTCTGGTTTCAGACATTGATTTAATTTCATGGGGCTTGGATGACAGGAGGCCGAGCTGATGGATAAAATGTGTCCGTCCTTCCTGAAGGATAGAGATGGAGATACACTCAGGGAGGCTGCAGTCCTTTTTATTAAACGTGTCCCTGGGACAAAAACAAACAGCGGGTCACTTCTTTGTTGATCCTGCTGGGATGGCTGGAGTCAGTTTCGTGACCACTAACATTTCAGGGATGACTTCCCATTTTATAATTCTATCACCAAATTAGAGCCACTCCTGCTCGTGTATTCAGGCTGTATTTTGGTTAGTCCTCATTTTAATGTTTTGAGCACAGTAAGGTGTATGGATCTGCCAGATGCACCCAAAATGTTTTTTGTTTCTTTACTTCTTGCAACATTTTTCTCACAGATTGTTTCCTATGTTTCTTGTGGATGGATTTTTTTTTTACAGATTTTGAAACAACCCATACTGGAAAAGATGATGATTGATTGGCAAAGCTATAAAAATACAACATGAGGATTCTCACTTACATTCTCTCTTAAAAGCAGTCCGATATATCAATCATTCATTTTATGATTCTTTAACGATCATTTCTGAGGAACTTGGGGAAGTGACAATAAGGTTAATTAAAAAAGCCATATTTGAGTTGCACAGTACAGTATATCATTCAAAGCAATTAGTTATCAAGCATTAGATCAAGCTGTGGATGCCAAACCAGAATATTTTTGGCCTAAGTTTCCGCTTTAGTTAAAGGGAAAAAATGTTTGGTGAGTGGTTTCAAGATTAAAATTTGTTACATTTTATTACTTTGTCTGGCTTGTACCCACGCAAGGGAGGAACATTGTACGTCTGAAATGTTGTACACAGTACAGAGCTGTTAGTCCATAGGATGAAGAAACAAAAGGGTTCAACGTGGATGAAGGCCTTACTACAGTAGAATAACATGGTACAGCGCCTGTTGAATGTTATAAAGACACTTTAAATGTGACATGAAGTCTGAATGTGCTGGAGGTCCAGAACAACGATATATTGGGAAGTGGAACACAATAAGGGTACTGTCTGTTTGCAGTTTCAGTGTAAGCATGTACACCTAAAATGGCCATTAGAGGGAGCCATTATCATACTGACACAGGCCCACACCTGACAGTGGAAAACTGCTCCCTAATATTCATTATGATACATAATTAGTCTTTACTAATTTGATGAGATGTTAAAGATCTTGGGTTCATTTGCAGTTTTAACAAGCTACATAATACTACTTTGTACAGCCCATTATCAGATAATCAGAGACGATTAATCTACAGAAATCTTTCACATAATACAGTCACAGTGCATAAAACAGAGCAGCTCTACATATTAAACTAAGGGGCCCAACGTGTTAACCAGCGGGAGCCGCATGCACTTATGAATGCGAGCCTTGGCTCAAAGCCATGCTGGTTGGACCCCATGCAGCACAATTCGTTTATATCATTCAAAATTCAATTTCTTTCCCGGACTGAAGCCAACAGAAAGCAAGCAGTTTATATCAAAACTAATTAATTGAATGGATCACGCAGGCCTCTCTTAGCAAATGGCATCTTTTGTCTGTGAGGACATGATTACGAATATCCAAAGCTTGACTCACTACCTTCCCCAAAACGATGCACGAGGATGATGGAAATGCAGACAGCAATGACAAGTTACCTCTTCCCACCATGCATGGATAATGATTTTAAAAACTGTAGCACATGTTTCATTTCAATGCTTTGTGTTGGGAACAGCGAAAATATATCCCTCTCAGATTTTGACATAGAGAGTGACATTATGCTGTTTTTGGAACAGCCTTGGCGTGCCATAAATCAAAGTATGTAAACATTACCATCATAAGCTGACCTTTTACAGCCTTCAAACACCAATAAAACTGACGCTAGAGTAAGTAATTTTGCAAACAAAGCCAGTGTTTGAACAGGAGGACTCTTGTAGCAATCCATGTTTACAATAGATATCATGCATTGCTGAGTGGTTTGTGAAATTGGGCTCATACAAGGCTGAAAAACAACAATGGAAAGCCCTCTCAGTCATCTATGCATGCATGCTCTTCCTGGTTGTCTTTGATTATTGCAGTTACCTTGAGTTTATTACGCCCTGTGTCTGCTGTGTCTCATATTTTAAGAGTGGAAGGACAAAAAGGACAAAATGTCAGAACAAAATCTGAAACCAACCACATGCTCAGTCAGCCACAGACCTCATTGTGTCTGGGACTGGTCGGGGGCTGATAGGGTGGATCGCCCTCGCCGTCGTCCCAGACAAAGACAGGAACTCAATTAGCTCAATGCGTGCTTCGGCTGATAGATTTACCAGCTATGAGCTCATGTGCTGGAGTAACCTACAAGCTTACTAATCTACCTCTGTGGAGGCCTCAATGAAACAAGGAAACATGGATCTCCCACCCAGACGTCCTGGCTGAGCATCCTCATTGACAGCAAGGCAGAGCAGGAGAAGTGACCCGGCCCAGCTGCTGTATGATTTATTCCCTGACTAATCTTGTTCCTGGACTGGATCTCCTGCGGCGAGAGCTCAGCCCCATGCCCTCTGATTCCCAAGGTCAACGTGCGCTACATCAGTCCCTGGTAACGACCCATTGGAAAGGCAGTGTATCTGGCAGCAGACCAATCAATAACTGCACTAATCAACGGTGATGCTGATTGTTTTCCACTGATGAGACAGACAAGGAGAATGGTTGATGGCTGCATGCAATCATCTTTGTAGCTGCACGTAATATGGACCCACTTGTTTAGCTGCAGGGCCACAGAAATATTACATCAACAGTGTGGGTTTCATTTCACGGCTGGCTCTACAATTTGCTCCATCAGTATCCAAATTTTTAAAGAATCCATCATCTATTACAAAGGAGCCTTGGTGAGCAGCAAGAAGGAGCATATCGCCCAGTTATATGACTTATATAAATACAATAAATATTATAATTACTCTGAAACCTATCACGATTACTCCACTTCCAAAGATGGAACAGTTATGGGAATGGTTCTCTTCAAGAATTCAATTAACTAAAAAGCTGCACATTGGGCTATAATTCCACTTATGAAAGCTATTATTGATCACAATGTTTTGAAATCTCTATCTCATGGTTTCCTGTGCCAGTATGCTTTATTAGCACTATCATGCTGTATCCAGAACCTGGATTTGATATAGTCCTATCTGTGACGCTTTCAGTCTCAAAACAATGAGGCGTAATGGGGAAAGAAAGTCATTTCCTGTCATGATGACACAGTCATCAAACTTTTCATCGGAGTAATACGATATCTGATCTGAGTTTGGAGGGGGGCAGTCAGGCTCCAGGTAATTACTCAGTTTACCGAGATGCATACCGTAACATAATAATCAATTACCCTATAGTGTAATCCAATTATCCCTCTGAGAATACAAGAGCTGAGATCCAATGAACCATGTTCATCAGTCATCAAGAAATCTAATAGAACATCTCCTTAGGGGTTAGTTACAAGTATAAATTCTGTTTAGGAATTCCTGTGGGGGTGACAGTGGCATCAAAAATTGAACATGTGGTACATCATAGAGCTCTAGACTGAGTTTGATGCAACTGTCATTAAACTACCTTGATAAAACATCTTTATCCACCTCAGGGCGGACATGTACATGTACACTGAAGGATTTCAGTCTACTAAATGACTGATTTCAAGAATCAAAGACTATCTGACCATTGCTCACTTTTTTTTTCTTGGTATTTTCTCCTACTAACAGCATCCAAATAAAAATGAAATGATAAAAAATATGTGAAACAGATGCTTCACAGTTTAACAAGATTAAAGACGAATCCAGCACGATCCTCTCTGTGCTCAAGGAAACTAAACTCTAAACAAGACAAAGATGCTAGCAGCCCTGAAGCACAATAACGCTTAACATTTTCACCTTATTTTGATGCTTGATAATTCATAGAGATACATTACATATTTGACATATTTGAGTCTGAAAACTGAAAGAGTGACTATCCCTGGTGCACTAACAAAGCAAAATAAAACAGGCATACATGGGTTTTCCCTTATATTTCATATTAAATAATTTTGTCTTGATTTTGTATCAAGACTTTTGTTGTGATGATGGGAAAAAAATCTGATTTAGATACAAAATGAGTTAAAGGTGGGACTCTCCGTACAGCGTGCAATTTAGCAGTAGCCCTATGTAGCATATTAACATCATTAAATCTTTCCTACATGAATCCTGAGAATATCAGCACCCAAACTAATGAAACAAGCTGTCGTGTGATGAGTGGTGAGTATTCGTACGACTAGTCTCTGACTGCTTGTTGCATTGTGTGTCGCCACATCGGGTTTTACAGTGGATGATGGATTACATTATGGAAACAGAGGGAGGGGGGGACGTTGCTTTATGGCAGAGAATGGAGGGCGCTGGTATTCCAGCTCAAATGGAAGTAAAGCTCTCAGAGTTTCTGGCACTGGCAGGGAGAGGAGTGGGGTGGAAACATAATTTACCAACACATTACCCCCTTCTGCATAGTGAAGGATCAGACAAATGGACTCAGGGTGGGACAGGTGGAGGAGGGGCCAGCAAAAAAAAAAACATCCTCTTTGTGATAACACGTAACAGGGATTGTTGGAACTAAAAAATGTGCACTGGCAAATTTTCTCCATAACATTTTTGTTGTAGAGCAATTTGCCATTAAATATTTATAATTAAGAATTGTATGGCCTATTTTGCACTGACCAAATACTGCCCTCGCATTCAGCTCTGCAGTGTCACACAACAGACCATGTGGATTCAAATGAGCAAAGCTTCTCCTTTGTTTCGCTGATTGTTGTAAATGATGGGTCAAACACAGCGTGCACCGCTAGGCGACTGGAAAATAACTTGTCAAGACCCATGTGAAACAAGGGGACTAAATGCCCCAAGGGTGAAATTTCAATCAATGTCTCCTTGTCCCTTCACCACAGCAAATTAGATTCTACCCATGCATGAGAGCAAAGTGTGACCCTGAACTGACTAGAGGATCAGCGAGAGAGCTTTGACAGGTAGGAGCAGCATCCATGCAACGCCAGCAGCAGCAGAAGAAGCAACAGTCCTGAGTTAGAGGTTGGGACTCTCAGCTAAGGTCACAGTTATGAATCGGGCGGTGTTCATCCATCAGACATGATATTTCAAATAACGACTAGCCCAGTTTTAGTCAAAAACCCTAATGGAATGATGCATTTTTCTCCAACGTTTTGGTGATTTATTAAAAATTAATAAGCTGGCAAAAGGACAAACTATAATAGTGTTTTGAAAGGTTGAAACTGCTGCATCACTGCTCGGATTCTTATAAAACTTGGCAGCATGTTGATGATGATCAGTTGCATTTGTGGCAGACAACTGTCTTTCTGTTGCTCTTTACATTCTTAATATATCCCTGTATTAAAAAAATAAATAAAAACTTTTTTTTTCTTGGCGAATTTTGCAACAAAATCTGGCGTAGTATGGGGGGGTTGAGAATTAATGATCGGAGCGCAGCTGAGACCAGATGGTTGTGGTTTTATACCACATGGTGAGATATGTTTTCTTTTTTGCCAAAATTGTATTTTAAGTGAATAATCTTGGGAGGGGAAACAACCTTTCCCTCTGTGCCATAAACAGGGAATCAAGTTTCTTTTTGTTTTCACTTAGTTATTTTTTCATAGGATCCAAAGAAAATCCCTGCTGTTTACAAAATTTAATATAAAAGACAAACTCACCAGCAAACACCTTTTTCCAATTATACTAAAAGAGACGCAGTGACAACAAGAGTGGAAAATCCTAGATTCATAATGCATCCATAGGCAACACAAGACAGAAGCTTTACTAAATCACATAATGTAATAAGGAGCTAAATCAAATAGCAGCATGTATCACTGAGATTTATTGGTCTGCTCCTTCTCAAAAGCGAAGGATACTGATGAAAATCATCATCGTAATGCAAGGAGAAGGAGGAGCAGCTAAAGAGGCTGCAGCCATGGCTTCCTCTGGGAGGGAGGCGTGGGGGGGGTCATCACTGAGGATCACCACTTGGTTAAGGTTTTCAAAAGGTCAGAGGGTAAGGTAGGGTCAAAGATACAGTAACAAGGTCACAGCGGAAGATAAACCAGTCAATGCTTTTATGTGAAAACATCTGCGGCTCTGCTTGTGGAGGTGATGGATTACACAGAAGCGTCTGTCAAGATGACTCGGTTCATTTCCATAAAGGCCTTTTACCAGGTTTAGTCACAAAAGGTAGTATTCAACCACTGTGGGTCTACATCAGACTACTCCAATCATTAACTAGTTCGCATTTAAATAAATCAAATGCATCAGAGCCATCATCATCTTAACAGAGCCATGACTAACCAGAGGACTGCAGGGCCTTGGATCTTCTCTTTAATGACAACAACAACAAAAAACATTTCTACATCCAAACTGTGACAAACTTCCAATTCACTCTAATTAATGTCTTGAACTACTTCTTCTACTTAAGTGCACT
This sequence comes from Scophthalmus maximus, assembly GCF_022379125.1. Lineage (NCBI taxonomy): Eukaryota > Metazoa > Chordata > Actinopteri > Pleuronectiformes > Scophthalmidae > Scophthalmus > Scophthalmus maximus. The sequence continues at coordinate 9,258,600 of NC_061524.1, read as the reverse complement.
CTGATAGCGAGCGCTGATTGCCAGTTTCCTTTGTTTGATTACCTCAGCAAGAAAAACGAAACTCATGAGTAAGAAACCCGTACCATACAGTCAATATTGCAACTTTTCTCTTTTTCTACGGCCTACACACATAAAGTTAACAGTCCTTAGATTCGAGCAAATAACAAATCACTAGCATTGTGATGAAAACTCAAATTATAGTTTATGTGACACAAAAAGTGCAACAAACCTTAATTGAATTAATTAGAATACGAGCCCAGAGACGTCTTTTAAATCATTTTTAGTTTTAAAACCTTTTCAAGAACAAGGAAATGGTTTGGAAATACGTGTCAGCAATCAGAACGTGATCCAAAAGTGAGACATGATCGTCAGCCTGAACAAGTACAAGAAAATCAATCTGATGTGCCATTTTGAGGCCAGTTAGACTCGGACCCTGCAATCTGAACATTGTGTGCACTTGTATAACAGGCGATATTTTCCTAAAGAAAACAAACAGCCAGTGTTTGCCCAGAGATAGGAGCAGCTGCTGCACACCTGCCTGTGACTCGCTTCTTCACCTCTCTGAACGAGTCCAGGTCTTTTGTTCCAACAAACAGGCAGGTGACAGGCTCCGCGTTTAATGGCGGGTGTAGATTTCAGCACCCATTTAATTACCACATCGTCCTTGACACATGAGATCGAACCAGACCAACTGTGTTCTTCTATAAATATCAGGAGAAAACGCCCGCTGCACCGATAAAACACGCGTGGAAACAAAAAGCGGCACTGGGACGCAACTGTGTGATGGCTGCGTGATAGGAGCATCATCCCGTGTAGCTGTGACGCGAACCTGTGTCTTGCAGCCCCTTTGTGGCGAGGACGCCAATGTCTGTCACAATGAAAAATAACCGGGGAAGGTTACGCGCAACTGTGGCACCTTAGAAATTTTCATTAATCATTTTAACAACTCTGCAGGAAACTGCTCCCTTGGGCGATTAGGTTTAAGCCTGCACTGTTCTTTACTGGTAAGTAAACACTTTTTGCAGACGTGAACACTACTGACCTATCCCTGTGAAAATGAACAATTCTTTCCACTAACAGACTGTGATGATTATTTCCAAAGTCAACATCTGATAGTGACCTCTGCTAAGGATTAAGTCCCAAAAACAAATTCAAGAATTCCACACAGTGGCCTATATTTGACCACGCAGGCATCACATTTGACGGACTCGCGGCACACTGAGATTTGCACACTCCAGAGCTATGAGGGACACTTTAAATATAGACTGCATGGGAGGACAGTGTTGGTACAGTTGGGCTGTGGGATTGTGAATGGGATTATAATATTATGATATATGGCTGTATTCGTTTGACTGTAGGTCTCCATGTGCCATACCAAGCATAACAGCCAGCAGCACAATGCCAGTATCACTTTCTGCGGCGTGAACCAGTGCTGGCGTTGTGTTCCAGCCATTACAGACACTTCTTAAAACTCACTCAGCTCCCAGATTCCTTTTTACACATGAGCTGGTGTGTTTTCATTTGTCATCTACAGCACTTCAGGTCCACTGAGCATTTTTTTTTTTGCAGCAGCAGCAGCAGCTCAGAAATCTTTCCTCTCATTATTTCCCTTTTTTCTCGTTGTTCTGTTCAGCAGACAATCATATATTTTTGTGTGTGGATTTAAAGTGCATCCCAAACAAAACCACAAGTTACAGTCTTTGTGAGTGACAGCAGGGGAGGAGATGAAGAAGACGCTTTGAATAAATAAAAAGATGAAGCTGATGTCTCAAACAGAGCAGAGGAGGGGAAGACAGCACAGATTCAAATTTCCTCTTGTTTTGGTTATTAACAATTTATTATATTTGCTTCATTCTATTTTTGCTTTATTTTGGATCAATCGCCCTGTCGGAGACACGCAGCCCAACTTCCCCTTGTGCTCCTCCAGCATGAGTCTCACAATAAAAGCTGATGAAGGAGCCTCTTACCTTCCAACAGAAGCAGCAGCAGCGCAGCGACGTTTCCACGAGAGAAACCACAACTTAACCCCATTTTCGCGAACCATAAGTAAAAGTTTCTGAATGGGGGGGAAAGAAAGAAAAAAAGATCAAGTTCCCCTTGGCAGAAGGAAAACAGAAACAAGTCAAAACTGGAAAAAGAATCGGAGGTGCTGTAGAAACCAGTGTGCGCCCCGTGCGCGCGGCTCCGGGCAGACGGATGGATCCTCAGTGTCCCGGCGACGCGCTGCTGTGTGCGGCTCCAGTGGCTGCTGCTGCTGCTGGGCGGACTGACGGGGGGGGGGGGCAGGGGGGGTGGGGGCCCATCTCACCACCACTCACTGCTCCGCTGCTTCCGCAGCAGCAGCAGCAGCAGCAGGCATGTGCAGGAAATTTAAGAGCATAACTTAACGGCAGGTCAGTCATCTCATGAACACTCCGCATGCGGGGGAAATTATTAACAGTTATCATTAAATGTGTATAATGGCGCGTTTTTAAGATACAAGCGCAGTTTTTTATTTTTTTTAAAGAGTATATCAGCTGTGCTCATTTTAACCACTGCTTCGTTATAACGACACTTGTGATCATTTATGTGTGAATAAATAAAAAAACACAACAGTATTTCCACAATTAACCATATTCAGCAGCATCGGTGACTTTGGTGGATTAAACATCTCAAAACAAAAAGTGTCATCGTGTGAGAGCAAGATTTGAGTGGTCCAGCAGCAAGTGAATTGAATTTGTTAAGTTAGTAAATAATCCATTTCCCCGCTGAGCCCAAAACACTACGGTTTGATAAGACTTCAGCAGCCATGTGCTGTGTATCCATACCTGCTCACCGCTGGAGGACAAGCTGTGTGACGTGTATGGTCAAACCCCCTGGGACCTTCCCCCCCCTCTCGGGTCCCAGGGTGTGCTCAAGGCTGAGGGCTAAAGTGGGGTGTCCCTTTGTGACAGGATAGTGTGTCGGGTGATGCATCGCTGCATCCCCCGGGCAGGACACCAGTCACTCACACAGCAACCAGCCACTCGCTCTCCAATCAATGTCTCTGCATGGAGCAAAAACACTGGAGCTCACTGCTGCTCACATCACCTACACACATGTACTTATATTTGCAACTTCCTCTTTGGTATGATATGTCTTCTGTTTTTATCAATGGGTCGTAAGAATAGTTTGCTCTTACATCCATGATAAATAAACGATGTAATAGTATTTATCAACTGTGTTCAGTAAGCTTCAATCTAAAACCTTTGCTTGTGTTTTTGCTTACATAGTTACACTTGCTTCATGATATCATGATTTGTGAAGCTGCCTCTAATATGTTTGCAATAACCGATCCGAAGAGCAGACGCTGTGCTCAAATGTTCACCTCCTCCCTATAGCAGGGTAAATTTAACGCTGATTGCTGTATCAAGGGAGAAGGCGGGGATCATTATGTGAATATAAGAAGCCGAATGGTCTGCATGAGAACATTGCATCGGGGATAAAGTTTCCATATGACAGACTATAGGTATCCTGAGACATATGCTCAGTGAGAATCAATAGGCAAGGAAGTGTGGTTTGTGTGGGACCACGGTGGTGTCCTATGGGCTGTTGACTAGCTATGGAGCGACATGAAGTTCAGAGCGCTGCAGGATGACATTAGCAGAAATTCAATCTGAAATATAAGCAGAGTATTAATCACCTCCACAGTCTAGACATTCTCATTTTTTTGACCCTTCCGATCTTTGCCAGCGGCTACTTGTGATGTTCGAGAGGCTCTGTGCTCGTCATGCTGTTGCAAGTTACCATACGTCACTCTGAATGAGTCAGCTAAATGCTAAGCAGTTACATAAAAAAAAGCTTTTTCATTGCATTCGAATACCCAAAAGATATCTTTAGACGTCGGTGGTGAGTCTGAATCGATTTCATTTTCATCCCACGAAGAAGCATTTATGTGTCTCCATTGCCGGCACAGTAGATTAGGGAAAGCAGTAATGGACTGGAGTCTCGTTCTTGATGGGAGGATGCACGTAGTGGGATTCCAACAACAATTTCTGTTCATAAGACAGTTACCGAAACCACCGCAACATATTACGCAATGTTCTTGCAGCTTCTGAGGAGGTTGTAATGTGATTTCGCTGTGGAGGAGAAGCACGATGCCGTGTCATTTCATTAACTAGATGGTCATTTCATGATGTACACACCATCTGACCTGATGCTGAGGGCAAACTGATCCGAGCATATACATTGTACAAAAATGTGTGAAAATCACTCAATAAGACTGTCAACCATAAGGAAATATTATCATTTGAGTCAGATTCAGTCGTTAAGTGGCTTTGTGCATTAAATAAATAAAATGTCACAACATTTTAAAGGGGCTCAGGCTCTTTGAGGAGGCTTCTGGTGAATTGGATTAATGCCATTTCCTTGATTTTCTCATACAATGAGTGCAAGAGGGTTCAGTCCCATTAATGACACTCCTTTGTGAGTCGTGCATCTTGACCCCTATTAAAGTACCGTCACTTGGACAGCAGATGGTTCACCCAGGCTCACACACACACATGCAAACACACACGAGGGGGAGAAGTGGCCATGGCAACAGACTCATAATGGCTGGCCCGGTGTGTAGTGGAATCACTCGGCCTAATTTGTTAAGTACCACCTCAGTGTATTTGATTTAATCAGTGTATTCAGTGCACAAAACAAGTGGCATCAAATAAAACCTCAGCTGCCCACACTGACAGTGGATCAGTGGATCATCTTTAGTACCTGGCTATTGGCTATGTCATTGGGTTTTTCATGAATGGAAATGTTCATACTTTCTTCACTGTGCTACAGCTTGTGTTTGATTTAAAAAAAACAAAAAACTTTAACCACTTTCTCTTTGCTGCTCGATTCATCAGCTGACTTGGATGAGCATCAGTACAATTTACTCAAATGTATGTGGGAAGATTGTACATCACTGAAAAGTAAACAGAAGTTATAATAACCTTATCATGAACATTGTTTGTTTTTAATTGGGGAAAAAAAGGTAATGGCATCCTAGGAAATATGTCATATTTTAAGGAAGAATTTCTTCCTGTAGAGCAGGTAGGCGATGAGCACCCACAGTGCGGTTCCCCACAGGCTTTGGAAGAGCCACTCCCAGTGGCTCCGCTGGTTGTGCATCTCCCAGCTGAATGGGAAGTAGAAACCCAGGAGAGAGTGGCCAACATACACAAAGATGGAGTTCATCCCTGAGGAGGAGAGCAGGAGAGACAAGCACTAGTTGTTGTCAAACAGGACTCTTCTGTTTTAAAGAAAAACATCAGTGTGTTTCAGCCTTGGTCATATTCTTCATGTGTCTTGATAACTGAAAAAATATGTATGTTCGGCCAAGCTGAGTGAATCTCCAAAAGATTTTGAAATACATTTCATTTTGACGAGAATCCTTTCCAATGCAAAACCAAAAGTTATCAAATAAGTGAAAGTCGATCTTTGTGCAGACAGCTAAAATTGCTTTTTATTTATTTTTCTTATATATACAATTTGCATGATTTAGGAAAATTATGTGTAAACATGACATGACGGTTTACGAAATGATTTTGACATTTATTTGCCCCAATAAACCAAAACCCCCCAAATTCCAGAATTTATATGATGAACTTACAGGCTTCAAGAAAGCCCCTGTTACCAAACATTACCTGGGTATATGAACGGCTGTCCGCCCCACCAGCCCTTGATGTCAGTGACAAAGTACATGCCTCCCAGCAGCAGGAAGGAAAAACAGCCCATGCATGTCACATAGGACAACGACCTGGAGAAACAGACCATCAGCGGTGCTTTACAACAACACCAGCCCAGTATTTTTACATTTGGGCGTCACTAAAATGTTTGTAGTACGGTGTGAACAAGGGTGTAAAGACACCGTGTCTATCAATCCTCGTGCTGCAGATAAATAACACGCAAAGGCTCTCGAGCCAACCCAGCGAACGGTGGGACAGTTTGTTGGATTGGTCAAAAGCATCAGCAGCGGATCCTTGGCACGTGCCCCGTGGAGCCGTGCCAGCCAGCCGTGTCCCTGTCTGTTCCTAAGTGCAAGAATGTTTGATGTAATATCATCTAATGTAAAATGGCTGCCTCCCACAGCCTCCTTTCACTGGGCTTTTTTAAAAAAAATCTAAGCTGAAGTGGGGCCAAAAAGGACTCTTGGCTGGGAGTTAATTACTTCTAGACAGCGAGGCAGGGACTCATACTCAAGAGCTCAATAACCTGTGCATGATGAACTGCCTATAAAAGCCAGTCAGGTAATGCAAGGGATGAGCGCAGTGTTAGCGGGGGCCCCTGTGGAACATCAGGAAGAATTTGCTTACACATCACAGATGAAGTGGAATTCTTCCTGCTCAAACATTAAAATGATTCACATCATATTACGGGGAATGTCGTGGTGGAACCGCTGCACAGGTCGTAAAGTAATCTGCGTCTGAGGTAGTAATTGCACTGTATTTCATGCCAAATCTTTACAAACATTTATCAAGATGCCGTGCCTTGTTGTTTTTTTTTCCCCCCAGAAAAAAGTCGTATGATCGTTTGGGAGCAGTTACACAGCTCTGTGATTATATAGATGCTTTTCCCAGAGCCCATCATCCAGGGCTAGTGAAATGTGTTGTGAGAGCTTCATGGGCAAGAGAGGATAAAGCATCCTTAAGTCTGCTGTCCGTAAGGAAGAGTGATCATGTTGGTAGGATGTATAACCGCTCCACCTCACACTCCCGGCAGGCCCGGGTGATTATTTACAGTAGAAGCCGTTGTAAGAGGTAAGTAAACGTGTGTTTTAGCAGCCTTGATTTGTGCCTGTTGGAAGCCCATCCTTTCCTTTGTGAGGAAAAGTGGCTGGATTTAGAGGGTCAGGAAGCACTTACCAAAGGTTTTTATTGACAGGTATAAATCCTCCGTCTCGCGTGCACTTAGAAAGGATGGCTGCAGAGATTCCCTGAGGGTGGAAATGAAACAGATTTCAAATCGATGGAGGGCGATAAAGCAAGCCGTATTGGGCCGCTAAAATGTGAGGCAACAGAATCGAGCAAGTGCGGCAGATGATCCGATTATCTGAGAGTCAGGTGAACGCGCAGCATCAAGCTTCACACACACACACAACACCGGGCTGCAAACATGACAATTTTATCAACTGCGCTGGAATATTATTCTCCTCAGTGAGATTTGTGTACTGTACTGAATTAGACCCATTTGGGGCCCAGTGGACTCTGCAGCCATAATAACCACAATACAGTGGAACTGGGTGTGATCTGATGAACTCTATGTCAATGGAACCTTTTATTGTCTCATCTATTTACTTTTTACGTATGATTTAGATACTGGAAACATTTTGTGCTCGAGAGCGAAAACCCAGGGCACTGGATCAGAATCCAACGCTCGTTAGGTGGATATCCATCATGTGTATAGATGACAGAATCGATGGTGTGGAAATAGCCTAGCCGAGCTGGATTAGGTCTCCAGGCTATCCAGGCAGCAGGATGTGGGATGGGGCTGGTATGTGGGGCAATCGCTCAATTTCAATCTCTCACTTCTGGAGCCTGATCGTTGGACTTTAATTAACAGGGGCTGATGTTTATTAGGAAGAAGATGCATGGCCGGCCCTGAATATCAATCCGCCACAGACCTCACCAAACTCTGGTGTAAAACCTTTACTGTGTCAACACTTTCTGGTACTTTGTGAGCCTCATGTGGATAATACCAATCCTGTGGTTGGGTGCGTGCAGAAATGAGCTCCCTCCTCCGCCGAGGAAAACCTGCTAATGTCAAGAGCACATGTCTGAAACAAGAGGCAGTTCGGCTCTGCTTCCTTCCTCCCCTCGTAGCCGAAATCGCATTAGGAGAGTCAATGTCAAGAACAGGCCAATCACTAAAACTAATTTTTGCTTTCTGTTTTGGTGAAAACACTTCGTTGGACTAAGAATAGATTCAGGCACTGAGATTAACGGGGAAACCAAAGGCAAGCAGAACACCTGGGACGGATTCTATTCTGTACTTACACACAGGTCTGTATCTGCTCCCAAAATCAATACAAACGGGCCATGTTCTCTGTCAACCATTGCAACGTGAGAGAATCTATTTCTTTTCACTATTTTTCTCTATTTCAGTTAGCCAGGATTTTAACTCCCTGCATTGATCCATCACTAAACACCGTAAGATCCTGAATATATTGTCCGCAACACCGTAATCTTGAGTAGCATCTGAATCCTCTGTGTAGCATTAACAGGTGAGCCATCAGATACATTGGAAAAACATAAAAACCTAATGTATATTTATTTAGTCATGTGTTACTTTATCACTCTTTGCTTCTGGGAGAAAACAAATGGGTCTAATGTATTTCCCTTCCCTCCAGCCACTAACTCCACAATAATACTCGGCAAGATTCAACACCAGGATTTAAGAATGGAGGTTAATGACACTGAATTCTCACAACAGAATTCCAATTGATTCAAAGATAAAGAATTGGGATTTTTCCCCGATATAAAGGATTATCTTTTTTTCCTGCACTTCATATATTGAATTTTTGGACCTAATGTAATGCTGCAGCTTTCTGTTTATTTTATGGTTATCATTTTTCCACTTTCAAATAGGCTATTATATGTTTTTATTTGCAGTCACATAAATGCTCATCACTCACGCATTTCAACAACTTTTGCCATCCCTTTACTTTTCATTTAGTGTCGAACATCGGGTCAACATTTAACCTTTGGTTTGTGGCCGAACACCTGCAGTCCCTTAGCAGACTTTTATGTTATTACCCCATTTGTTTGTCTGCTGCCTGCAGGATAACTCAAGGACGACGGAACCGATCTCCATGAAATTTTGTGGAGGAGTGGGGCATGACCCATTTAATTTTGCACTGGATCTAGAATTTTCTTTAACTTTCTTTAGCATGACGAGATAGGGTGTGAACACTAGTAGCCTCTGTTAGCATTGTCACTGCGAGCATTTTATCATCAAATTACAGAGAAGACATGGTACTATACATCCATCATATAACTTAAGACTAATGGGATGTGTCTCTGTTTCTGCATGTTTTTCTCTTGCTGTGCCCACTGGCCCCTACTTTTTCATCCTGCACTGTTTGATTTTCAAGGCTGACTGACGCAGCCAGCTCCTGCAGCTCCATCATCGCTCCAGGTCACAGGACTTCCAGTTCAGGATGTCTGCCTCCGCAGCATGAAGGCTCCTACTAACCCCGTTTTGCAAACAAGCAACATCTCTGCATCACGTCACCGTGTGTGCATTAAAAGCAGTGGCCAGGCACAGTTCAGCAAATAAGTCTGGCTTTTCTTCACAGATGTCCGTCCATCTCGTTAGGGCAGTCTAACAACCTCCTCTCACAGGTTTAGAAATGCAAAATGGGCCATCTCGTCTAACACTAGGCTGCTCCCCGTGGGACAAATTGCCCCTCTAAACGAATATAGGGGCCAGCTTGCTTCTTTTTGTCTTGTTAGACCACCCACAATGACCACAAATCCCCCCCAAAATATGACTTGAAATGCTACCTTAGTAGATATATCACAAGTTTCATCCTTTAATTATGGTTTTGAAAGGTTTTTAATCTGTTTCTGGAATACCACTTAATCAAAACCGTTGTGTATAGAGACTGTAAAAGTTTCCTGAGACTTAGCTGCAGGTATATCAAATTGATCATTTCCTTTATTAGATGCCAATATGCTGACTGCAGAAATCTGTAAGTAATATGCATAACTCTTCTGATCTAAAACCACATGTGAGGTACAGACAGGCAAGGAGAGACAGTGTGTATCCCCCTGAGGCGCTCATGTCTGCCCGGAAACAGTCACACATGGATGTTGTTTAATTGTACTATGATCGCACACATGTCCCCTCCTAAGTCCTTCTAATGAATGGCTTTGGCGGCTATGACTAATACCCGAGTGGCTGGAAAACACATTGCAGAGTTTACCTGCAAGGCGAAGTCAAACAACAAGCCCATATAAGCGCTGGGCTGTGTGTGAGTCATTGAAGCAGGAAGATGTTTCAAGCGATTTGTTGTCTTGGTTGCAACTTATCAGTTGACTTTCACACTCATTTCCCTCATCAGCTGTGTTTAAAACCTCCACATACTGTAACATACCAGGATGACGGCCCACACAAGAAATCGACAGAGGACATGGACGTTTCTCTCCTTATAGAAAATTAGAATTTTCCCAGCCTGTGGAGAAGGAGGCAGAGATAAGCAGATAGACCACGACTCATTCAATCATACATTTAATGAGAAATACCATGTAAACACCAACAACCGCTCCGTCCGTGTATTTGCTCTCCGGTAACTCAATAGGCCTGGGATGTGGGTGTCAATATTGTGTCCCTGACGTGGCGGTCACATTTCTCCTATCCAGTCGGGACAGATGTTGGGTTCAAGTCATCCGCACCCACTGATTAATTTGGTGATGATGAATATGTTTCAGCCGAGGACATTAGCACGGGCGAACACAGAGGAGGGCGGCGGACACCTGGCGTGTCGTCTAAGACTCGCTGACTGAAGGGCTCAGAGCTAACCGCCCACTGGGAATTGAGAAATGTGGCTGCTTTTGCCCGGCAACTTCCCACAGCGCAAATGGTTATAAGTGACAGTGTCGCCATCACAGACTCAGGTCTGAAGACCAAACGCTCTCTCCCCACTTTCTGACATCATTTTGTCAATAAAGGACGGCAGCTGTGCACTTATAATTAGGCGGCAAAGAGTCTTTCACATAACCTTCATTTAAGTGCAGAGAATCTTACTCTACCCTTAATGGGGACTTTAATAACCTTTTAAGATAAAGTTATCAGTAGAGAACATCACTCATCTTCTTGGTAAATAAGCTCTGTTATCTAAATTTATTTGTTTACTTTCCAAAAATGAATTAATGAATGGAGTAATTAAAAGAAATCACAGCTACACATGCTGCTGGACTGTTATGTTTTTACAGCTGATCTTTTGAATGTGTTATCTTTATTTGATGAGAAAACCTTCACTGGACAAGTGTGGTAAGAAGCTGCTGCTCTCGTACTATCAGGTGTCAGTATTGTGATGACTTAAAGGGGTAGTTCACCCAAATTATGCCTTCCCAGGAACCATGTCCAGGTTACTTGCTGGCAACCGCCCTAACAGTAAGTCCCTACGAAGACAGTGATGTGAAGCTAAACCATGACAACCGAATAATATGAGCTCATCTAAAAACACCTGACAGGACAACAGAATAATAACTTGTTGACTCATGGAAGAGAAATAGATGATCTGTCCTACCTGCATCCCCAGGTATCCCATGACGATGGAGTTGATTGTACCCAGGACCCCCTCTGGGTCAAACGGCTGTGTGGTCTGATACATTTCCTGAATAAAGAAAAATGAAAAGAAGCAGCAAGGTTGTTCGAATGGTTTTAATTTCAGCTGCAAGGTTTTTCTGACAGATAGATGAACTAATAAATAGTGTGGTAAAGATCTTACTTTGCATGTGGGGTATCTGTACATGTTGTCACCAAACATCAATCTATCAATGTATCCTGCTGCTCCTCCAGTGCAGTTTGGGTAAAGACCGTCATCCCCGATTCCACCAGCTCCCAAATATCCTCTGATAACAAACAAGAGTGTAACGGTGATTAGTTGAAAAATAAATAGTTTGAGGGGAAGCTCCTCTGACAGTTTTTCCTATTTTTTCTTGAGGTTTGTGTTCACCAAATATCCTCACATTCAATCCAAAAAAATTTAAAACAACCGGTTGTTCGAAAAAAAAGATGTGGGGGAAACACGTGCTACTATTTAAACTCACAGTCTGGCATTCGGGGTCACAGAAATGGGGAAAAACACATAAAGCAGCACTGAGCAGAAGACACAGAGCGAGGAAGATGGATCCTCTGCCTCTGCTCCTCTTATTGCACATGACAGACTGAGATTGGCTAATTATGCCCTGTGAAGCATCCACCACTGGAACCATAAATCACCAGCAACACAAGGTGCACACAGGCATCTCTGCTGCAGCGCAAACAGCCCTGTAACTGTAGATACCCTCGGCATGGAGAGGCGGATGAAATTCATACATTTAGCATTAGTGCACGGCGCGTTAATGAGCAGACTGGACTCGGGTCAGTTATGTGTCAGCTGGAGACTTGCATGGACCTACGTGGGGCAGTTGGGTACAGGCATGAGGAAGGTGATGCACAGCCATAGAGTCTCCAGCAGGATGATTATTAGCCACTGGGGCCAATACAGGACCATATCCTGGATGGGGTTCCACCAGTGATACTGCATCATACACAAATCTTAAAAGTTAAAATAGTAATAAAACATACAACACAACACTGTAAATTAGCTTATTGTTTTAGGCTTTATGAATAATACTGTGTCAGTCTGTCTGCCGGTCATCTATTGGACATTTGGTAGAGAGAATGAATCATTGTGCCAAGAGGATGAATCCTAATGACTTGCTCATCCCCTGACTTTTTATCTGATGAAACCGGCAGGTCAAAATCTGCACTTATGCAGTGAAACACCTCTAAACTCACTTGATGAATTGGCACAAGATTTTGCACAGTCGTCCATGTTTCCCAGTAGATGTATCCTACTGACCACGCTGAACCCCCTGGACTTTTCATCTGGTAATGTGTGAAAGATTCAGCATAAATTTGTCCAATAATGTGGCTTATGAAACACCTCCGCTGTACCTTGTGTTCAGTGCAAATTTAGCAGTTGGATGATGCATGTTCGCTTGCTGAAGTTCTACATTGGTCAAGTACAGCCAAAGATTGTGTGTTCGTCTTGTTTCAGAGTTGCTGTTCTTCAGCGTCTCCCCCCTTTGTGTCTAATGGGGAATTGAACTTGACAGGGCTGCTCACCGATGTCAGTGGGATTTCTCTCTGTCCCCAGAAAGTCTGCAGCAGAGACAGAGCAAAGTAGGTGAAGCCCAGACGCTGCAGCACTCCAGGAATCCGCAGCCAGGACCAGGATACTAGAACACAGTCAAGAACACGCAGCATGAACACACGCAACAGCACTGAGCACCTTAATACCTTTATATACATGAAGGACATAAAGGTCACATGAGGCGCAGATGTAACTCAATGGTGTGGAGTTATTCCTGCAGATTAAAGCGAATCAGGACTTTGATCACATCCTTCCTGAGGGAGGATGATGGACACACACAGGAATGGTGTCAGCCTTCAGGATATGAAGGTGTCAAGAAGGTGGGAAGCTTATCTCTTGGTCTCGACAAATTGGGTTGGATAGGCCTCTGGTAGAGAGATTGATGGTTATCTACACATTAGTTAATTGAAAACCTCTTTGCCACACAATGTGCTGGTAATAACAATGCAATCCCAATCATTGATCTGTTCAAATCAAATAGAAGGCGGAAATCGCCCTTTTCACAGGAAAAGAGGAAGCTCTCACTAACGTCACATTGGTTAAATATGCAGGCTACAACCCCGTCCAGGATAATTTACAGCATGTGTTGCCCCACAAAACTGTCACTTAGATATTAAAAAAATCATTGTGAAAGATATTGTTTTAAAGTGAACTGCAGGAGGTTGCAACACCGTTTGTTTCACACTCTGATCAGGGTATATGCATTTTTTTTTCCTGTGAATTTGAGACCTTTCGGACGTTCGATATCATTTAAGTAGTGAAGGCTCTGTTTATTTCCCATCTCTGAGCACTTTCAGTGATAGATTGAATAAAATAATGCTTCTCCTGGAAGTGAGCAGAGCTGTGTGAAGCCATCAGACAGTAGCACTAACAGCTAAGACAAAAACTTTTTAAAAGGTGTTGTTTTAAAAAAAATTAAAAGACCCTTAAACAGTAAGGTTTGGAATCTGGAACCTCATCTTCATCTGACTCATCTTCTCTTGTAACAAAGAATGTCCAACAAAGAATAAACAATGTCAGATAGTCAGAGATAAAATCTTTAATGACAAATTATTATTTACGGGTCAGGGTTAGGGTTAGGCTAACTCTAACTGTAAGTAAATCTGTTACTTAGTACCTTTCTAAATCAAAAAAACAAGTTTGCAAGTCTTACTAAAACTGGAGTTTCCACGTCCTTCACACTGCTTTAATGATGATTTGGACATTTAACCATGAGGGGATTTATTTGAAATGACTCATACTTGATGTTAAAGGTTAACACCGTCTTCTGTCTCATCTGCCACTGAAATGGTTTAACATTGAGCTGATACGTCTCCATTCTCTTATTAGATCAAACCCGGCTACTGAACTGCCAAGGACGTCCTTGGAGACGGAGGGCAAAGCTGCAGTTTATGGTAAAAGTCACTGTGCTGTTATGAGCAGCTCCGGCAGCAGCCTCCACAGCAGCTGCATGCGGCTGAAGGGTGTAACACTATCTGTTTATAATTGTCCATTACCACAGCGGGTTGTTTTTGCTCAATCTGCCTCGGTTAAATGTCCCCTGGTGCTGGATTTTGAGACTGCACACACAATAACAATATTTTTGCTAACCCTGTTATCCAGACATCCACCCATGAAAGTCCATTAGCATTGGGAATGGCTAATGTGTGAGGGGCGCCCTGTGCATCCCCAGGTGAACAATGATATGGGGATTTTCAGCCTGCTCCCCCTCTTTACACCCCAGAACAGCCCCACAAATCTGGATCTTAACACATCGTCATCATCACCGGACTAACTGCAGTTTGTGAAAAAAAGGCCATTTTGGGTTCTTTATTGTATGAACATATCCAATATAATCAAAACATGATCAATATGATCATCTCACATGATATGTCGGACTGCAACAATAATTTTCTATAATATATTAATCCGCATGATCATTTTTCAACTGTCTATTAAAAATCTGATCAACAGACTAAAACTGAACATATTCGGTTTAATACAATATTGTGGCTTGAAAAAATTATCAATTGATCTCATTTTAGAAGCTGGAAGAAGCTATACCCAGTAATCCACCCACATTTTGGTGGTTTTGCTTGAATGATGACTTTAAGTTTCTATCGATTATTAAAATAATTGCTTTTGGCAAATTGATTAATTGATGCCGTCTTACAGAAGTTGAAATTATTTGATGTTACACACAGCAAATGCAGTTTGTTTAACTTTTTTCGGTTGGACAGGTGCATTAACACAATCTGTTCTCCACTGATGATAATGATTGAAATTACTGTACGTGTTATAGAAGGACCTATAATCAGACACGTCAAAGTCTTGGTTTCAATAATTTCCCCGGTACAGAACAAGCTCGTACACGTACAATGTATTTGTTCCATTAACAATTACAGTGTGTGCTACATCGTGTGCACCTACGTGGTCCGTCTCTTGGAGAGTAGTTGAGGAAGCAGAAGCCAAGCAGCAGGAGGACGATGGTTCTCCAGGTGAACTTGCGCAGCAGCTGGAGGCGGCTCACTCCTCTCCTCTGCATGGATCTGAACGCCAAGACCACTGACGTCCCGATGATAAACACAAACCTGGAGGAAACAGTGCGACACAATTAAAATACATAAAAACTAAGCATATTTGTGTACTGAAATAGGACTGAAAGTAACTAACAGTCCTCCTGTATCACCTACCATGGCATGACAAGGTCTGCCACCGTTAAACCTGCAACAAATCAAGAGATACATATTATTATCAACACAGATACTCGAATTTCATGCCGTTCACAGTTCTCCAATCCAGACAATAAAAAAGGACAAGGAGATGAATTAAGAACACTGCTGTGTGCTAAAGTTCCTCTTCTGTCATTAATTCTACATTTTGAAAAGGTGTGATTAATAAATGTCTTCACTCCTGTGACAGTAGCAGCTCTGCAGCAAAGAGAATTCATCAATCAAACCCCCATGAAATCAATACATCCCTGTAGATGTGCTGAAGAGGCTATTATAAAATTTAAATTGGGAACACCCCTAAACGATGACACACATTTCATAAAAGTTGTAGTGACATTTAGGTTTTTCTTTTTTTAAACTTTTATTCACCCAGGGAACAGAATTGTCTCCTTCGATTACAGGTGCCCTGCTCAAGGGCTACCTCCAGACTGGTAATTAGCACAGGGGAGTGTCACTCACTCACTACACCCTCCCATATTCTCCAAGCTGTCATTTAAACGCTCATCCCTCCTCCTCCTCCTCTCCTCCCTGGTTGTTAATAACAGTAAACATCTATGGATTGCAGCGTTGGTTCGGCTTGTATGAGGAATGGCATCCTGTGTGTTTGGTTTGAGGCGGCATTTATCATGATTAGTGACAATGGGTCAGAAAATGCTGCAGACGTGATGAAGAGAAATCCGCCATTGAGTCATTTCCCTCGACTTCACGCATTCATTTCACATCAGGCTTCGTGTGAGGAAGGCATAGAAGCACCTGCTCTGTCGATAAAACACGTTGACAACTATGAGTTCTTTGGTGCTAAATAAGCTTGAACGGCGGATGAAGGGAAATGTATTAAATTATTGCAAACTGCTACACGCACAATACAGGTTGTACTGTGCAGGCTACTTTCATTTTGCTTTTTTTTTTTTTTTTGTCTCCTGTTTGACTTTACTTAACCATTCCACGGTGCATGTTGAAAGAACCAGTAGCCTCCTCAACCATAGTTCACAAACACCATCACTGTCAGGGCAAACCTACAAAGACAGAACAATGAGTACGCCCTATACGACACAATTTTGTGAATCGATGGAATTAACCTTCACGCACCAGCAAATAGTAAATGAAAACAAATGTGTGAAAACTGTTATTAAAAATGTGAAATGCATAATAATAAAATTATTTAGAACTCTCTTCTAACAATCCAACGACAATACTTCTGAATCTGTTTCAATTTTAAACTTCTGAATTAAAGTTAAAGAGGCACACTCCGAATGCAAGGTAATGCAATCTAAGCATTATGAATCACTCAGGAAATGAACACTCGTCCTCTGGATCTCCTCAAGCAGGAGTGCTGACTAAAGCCTTTGTGGCTAATATATGATACACTTTATACTTTAGCACTGGCCAGCGCTGCTTCACTGAATCAGACGCTAGGGGGGAGAAAAAAAAGGGTGTTTGCGTTGCATGTAAGAAAATGGCCGGCCGCCATTACACAACACAAACATGCAGGGGAATGTAAATGGTGGCGTGGTTGAAGCAGCTACACAGGGTTTGTCCCGAGGCAGATTCGATCCTTTCACCATCCTAAATACTTTATGCTTTTGATTCATGTGTTGTTTAATAAAAAAATAAATCATAAGGAGGTCTTTAAGCGGCAAAACAAGATTAGTGCAACCTCTAAGAACAAGATTGCCTGATAAGGTGCAGTGCATCTGCCTCTGCCTCCTCTTGTTGTTCTGCCCAGATTAAATTAAGAGGTGCACCAAAGCCATTACAGCTCTTTTAGCCCCAACCTGCTGATACAAGATTTTAATCGGCCACTATCATCTCAAAAGGGGCTATTAAAGTAGACTAAACCATGGTGCACGTGTCCATGTACTCTTTTTCCCCCGATCTCTCTCTCTCTCACACACACGCACACCGACTATCGTTTAATTTTTGACGAACATATCCATTAGTTGCCATAGTGACAAAGAGAAAGGTTAAATTGCTAGCCAGATGAGACCCAGTGAAAATCACAGCAATACCGTGGCTTGTTGGTCATCTTTTTGATTAAAACACTCTGGGTGTCTGATTTAGAATAAGAGCATGCACGTGCACCACCCTTGTACCTGCTAATTATGATTAAGGGGGAACTATGAGTGCTTAATTGATATGATGGGGCTGAGATCACTTTGTTTTAATATTGCACCAAAGTTAATACAAGAACAGATCATGTCCAGGCTGAAGCACCACAGACGTGTTTCTAGGTTCCTAATCAGGTGTAAGTGGTGAATATCCCTCCAAAGCTCTCCATTGAACATTTGTCACTGCAGTAATAGACTTAATTCATGTCTGGCAAATCAGTACGTATGATCTATAGCTAACAGATTACAGACAGACGTGTCTGTAATGCAGTGACAACTGGTTATGACTCAGTGATAGACGATGGACCTCTATGACTTGAAGCACTGCACATGTAATACCAATTAGAATATTAGCTTAGTACATTTCCCTGTTGCAATATCACTGCAGAGTATAGGGTTACCTGCTGTGATGTCAATATCAAGTACACGGACACCCAATCTAGTCATAATAAATTACTGCTTGAGTGGAAATGCCAAGGTGCATTTTTGTGGCCAAACATCCGAGCATATTTCTGAAACCGAATCGGAGGAAAACTTGGAGCTTAGTCAAAATAAGGCACAGGATGAATCAGCCACCTGGTGTTAAATGCAGCCGGCAAATCATTGTTTTGATGTAATAGTTGTTCCCTGTGTTCTATGGCACTGCTGACTACTGACGGTGCGATTTTCAACAGTAAAAAACCAGCAACAGGCTTTTGGCGAGGCGGCACAAGATTAAGATCCAAATCCTTTTAGAAAAATTAACGCGCAACTGTACCCCACAGTTCTCTGTATATCATGTCGGTTGAGCCTGAGCAATGATCGGAAAAACCTTTCAGCTCACACAGAAAAGCCTTTTGCCTTCAGAAATGTCTCAGCATTTATAGCAGATGACTGATGCGTCTGTTCTCTGTAGAAAGTTGCTACTTATCAGGAGTATGGATCATAAGTCACAGGGCTGAGGAGGCACACAGCGTTAATCCTGAGCGCTGAGTCACGGTGTGATTAAGTGTGTTGTCAGGTATGAGAATATCCCGTGTTGCCAATCAGGATATCGATATGCGACAAGTATTTGAAACCCGAGAGTGACATTTCAGCTAATAAGATTGAACAGTACTGCGGCTGCAAGTGCAACTAAAAGGAAATTAAATTGAAAAGCATGATTTCCTTGAATCTTTGCAAATTCTAGTGTGAATGTTTTCAACCGTTTCAGCCCAAACTAAATAAACTATGTGGTATTTCTGATTGTGCACATATGCATGGTGGTTTCAGACGGCATCTCATCCAAAAGACAGCCACACACTGAAAAGATGCCGGTCGTCAGCTGGATGCTGCCTCTGTGCTGCTGGATTTCCTCTTGCTCTCCATTTTGGCAGGAGATCTATGACTGTGTGGATGTGTGCTGATATGTTGACGATATTATTACATCAATTATTTGGCGAGGGGGAGGTCAAAGCCACACCAGCATCCTGTTTCCAGAGAGGCGTGCTTTGTGTCTACCCCCAGGCCACAATTAAGGCAAGCAGGGAGCCCAGATTCAATCACATGCATCACTCCTGTCCAACAGAAACACACTGTTCCAAACCCGAGACGCGCTGATATCAGAAATCATGCCCAAAGCCATACCGCCTGATAACAAAAGCTTGGGGGAGCTTGTGGCCAGACTGTGACCCCTGTAATTATTCTTTATGCTGGGCCTGTAGATGTTTATCATGTCTCTGACTGCTCCAAAAAGAATTAGCATGTGAACGAGCGGCATGTGGCGATAGACTGATAAACGGGATGGTTGTTGATGCGGTACATACCCCCGGAAAGTGTCCAGTGAGCGCAGACGTGTTGGTTTAGCTTTGGTGGTGTTGTGCTCAGCTTCATGAGAATGTGCTCCATCCTGTAGAGACACAAGTGGGTAGTGGGTGCACAAAATGATGTCATGGCTTCTGAATAAACCCCAGCGTGGATCATGCGAGGCTGTATGACAAACTGACTCACCATATACTGTTTGGCTATTAAATGCTGTATGTTAAACCCCTGTTGTTTCAACGTGTGCCTTCCAATTCACATTGGTATTCATTTGGAGTCATGTGTTTCTGGTCACGTTTCTGAATATGCACTTTTTTTCTTCTGTTCTGGTCTCCCCCAGATCTTATTCGGGAAAAGCTCTGTGCTAAGTAGCTGCTAACTTTGTCTGTCGGTCCTTTGGTGCTGTATGCACAGAAATGCATGGACAGAAACACCGAACCAAAACAACAAGCTGAAAAACACTGAAACACAATTGACAGATTACAATTCTCTGCGGGTTTGTCACAATGAGCGAGCCCTTTCGCATAACATTTTGTAATCTAATCAAATGTTAATACAAATCTACAGGGTATTTGCAGCTTTAAACGGATTTGTTTGAGTTTTATCTCAGGATCTCTGTTAGTTGCCTCATGCTGCTTGTACACATCAGCTAGTTACGTCTAATGCATAATAATAGTTTTAAGGTTTTTACATTACTATAATTGACCTGAGATGTAAAGCTATTGACAAAAACAAAAGCCAAAAATGCCACGTTGTCCATAACCCCTCAATACGAGGTTGAGCAACTCTCTGTTCGGGGTCATTCTCTGTGCAGGCGGTCGGTGCCTCTCTCTGAAGGCAGCATTGAGATGACTCTGGCCTGTTGCCCTCTCAGTTGGATTAGCCTGACTCACTGGCCTCTACGCAGCAGTTTAAAGAGCCAGAGCAGGAAGACACCAGCACTAATATGTTATGATGGATCTGCTTGCCACACAGACAGCATATGGAAGACCGAGACATCTCGCCCGGGAGAATGAGAGGAGCCATTCATGCTCACCAAAAATACCCAGCAGTTCTTGCCATCAAGCAAAGATGATTGGCTGGATACAACGCTCTGCTTCATCGCTTGTATGTAACTCTGCAGTACAACTGGCTCTGCTAACATTTGTATCAATCATTCCATTAGTGTCTCCCAAACGACTTGATGACTGGAGTCTCTGAGCAATTCTGGTATGCATCTCAGGCTGCGGAGTTGGCCAACGAAAATAATTCAGTGTAACTGTTGGATTAAGGCTACTTTAATGTTTGATTACAATAAAGCATAAAGTCAATAAGTTTCTGCAGAAAGAAATAAAGGTGGTGCAGTAAGTTTGCATTGTGCTTCAATGAATGCTTTGATTTCAGAAAAACAAAACAAGAACTTATAATAATAATGAGACATATATATCATGACATATAAAAACATATATAATTTTCCATATATATTTTCTCATACACACATTATCACAGGACAAATCTGTGGGTTCGATGGCGGATCTGGAACTTGTCAAAATTGCGCAGCTGATGCGAGAGAGACTACCACCTAAGCACTCATTTGCTGAAAATCCTTTGATTGGTTTACGATTGATCGAAATCTAATCAATCAAATCATGCATCTGTGACATCTCATTGTGTGTATTGAAACATTAATCATCAGTGGCTGTATTTTACTTACATTGTCAAATGAGTGCTGAGTGCATTGGCAGCAAATGGTCTTAATAAAGTTTGACGTACAACGCCTCCTGTAAAAAGGACAAGTCTGGTACGCCTGGTTCTGATGGAAGAGTGATCAGTGCAGAATGGTATTTTCATTGTGGATGATGTGAAAAACATAGGAGTACCTGTATATATAGGGCGCCACAATGAACAGAAGAGCGATTGTGGCCAGTACAAGAGCTGAAACCAGAAGAGCTGATGGAACAATGCAAAAGGATCATGTTTACGAATGGCAGTTGTGGAATCAACTGTTTTAAAAATGTCCGGACGTCCATGTCCGGAGCTTTATACTGTACATCTCTATCGAAATAGAATCTGACTGGATATAAAAGGCCCGATAAACCAGTCCTAACTGTCTGCTTCACTCGCCTCCAGACTCCCCCGTGGGAATCAAGCCGTGTCAAAGGCGATCCCTCAAGTGACAAACAAGAGCCTAATGGAAAACTCTTGGTCGATCCATCACCGAACAATCACTCTGGGTAATCTAAGCCTACAGGCATCTGAAAACGAAAATGTAAGACTACACTGGGGTCAGGATGAAAAACAGTACGAGGGTTTGCGATTGGGTCATTGGGTTTTTTTGTTTGCGAAAAAAACCCCAATGACATTTTCCAAGATAATTACATAACAAAGATGGGGCTGAAACAAAAAGCTGATGTTTCAGTCACTGCATAATGTAGACAGATGTATTATAAAAGAGACTAGTGTTAGATTATGCTAAATACCACTTACTTTTTTTTACCTTCTTTCCTGCGGACAGAAATGCAAGTTTGCCACATCATTGCTCACCCATCAGCCTCAGCAGGATTGGAAAACAGTGAGACATTTGACAGCTGTGCTTTCTGACTATAAAACTATGACACACGGACTCAGGATATCAGTTTGGTCTTCTTGCGTCAAACAGCGGGAAATACTGGGGCAGTAGGTGCCGTGTTTGTCCTCGGTGGAAAAACAAACAAAAAGAAGCCATTTCAACCTGAGCTGAATTCACACCGTGACATCCACTCTGAACAAAGAGTGGTCACTTAATCGCCTCAGGAAAGTCCTGGCATCGCTGGTGTCCACTCATAAAAACACCATAAAGCTCTCAGCACATGAAGTGAAACAACACCAGGTCACAGCGTGTTCACTCTATGGGTCACGGTCAGAATGAATTGAAAATGAATGGGGGTATTTGAAACAACTGGATTAAGTTTAGCCCGTCAATACGTTTGCTTAAGTCAAACACTTAATATCCGTCAATATCTTGGATTTCTTTGTAAGAATTAAGGCCTCGGCAGGTGACTTGCGGTTTGTGGTACAATGCAGAATACAGTACTAACACGATTAAAGGCTGGATCTGATAGCAGCTGCACAGAAATACATCCTTGAAGAACACCGCACACGGCAATTGTCCTCATGAAGGCACGCGGCCGATCAATGCGAGAGACGCTGAAGTCAACTTTGAAATTCCCGAGCAGGGCAACTCTAACCTGTCTTGAGCTGCTGACCAGACCATTACTTAAGCTGAGCAAGTCCTACGGGGAGTTTGTATAATCACCGGTCTGTAAAGCTAATGGAAGCTCATCATACTGTGAGGGGTGCATTCACACTGACCATAGATCTGCTTGGATAATGGCTACTTGGCCTTAAAAGTCTGATCTACAACATAATCTGCAATATTGTTAAGTAGAGTGTACATTATGGAGGGAGACGCTTTCAAAATCCCATTACGGCCTAATCCTTCCACACTCCCTAATGCATTACCCACAATCCCCCACTCGCGGAGCCAGGCCTTCAAAACAAACAAGAGAAGCTTTTTCTCTTTATCCCTTTTCAAGACACCATGTCTTAATTGATCAATACACATCATGTCCCGAGAGATGGATGAGAATTACTGTTCCATAGATGTGGACAAGCCGAGTGATTTTCCTCTTTGCCGACTCAATTAAGTTGAGAGCGGATCAAAGGCTCGGGGCCGGAGCGCGGACACAGGTTCCCTCGCTGTCATTCCCGGTCAGGTTTTCAAAACTATCCCGCTGATGAGTGAATTTCATCATCTCGTATACGTCATCAGTGTTGTGCACTTACGCAGGTGGGCATTGTTTGCTCTCTTAGCCACAGTGTGAGTGCAGCCTGGATCACCGGCGGCCTCTGACATCTGGATCCACACAGAGTAGTGACCGCCTTCTCCATATGTCCGACTCCACCTGCAACCAAAACAGCGGAAAGCCCCTCACACCACAGGTTGTTTTGATTTGATCCCCTCAGACATTGCTTTTCCTCAGAAGAACAAATGCAATTTTTTATTTTTTCTCTCCTCTTGTCTTTCACAACACCTACACGGCTCGAGAGCACCACCTAGTGTCTAGATGTTGTCCTCTCACCAGCTCCACTTTCAGGCCCCCAAATCACGCATTACACGCTCATATTGATCCACTGTGGGGATGACATACTAGCTATCACTCGGAGTGTTATTTCAAAGGCAGAAGGAAATCAATAGCAGCACAGTCTGGTTAGAGACCTCAGCATTGATCCAAGAAGCCCGAGAGCAGGCCTCCGAGAGGTTCCAGAAAAAGCAGCAGAAGCCTGTCGTGTTGCAACTGAATCCTTGGCACCATGTTTACAGGTGACCCCCAAATGGAAAGCTCTGCCTTGGTATCTTGTCAGTACTGATTGTTTATAAATATGGCAACAGTCTCCTCCAGTCAACATCCCCACGGAGGTTTCCACAGGACGTGAGGCTTAGGAGCTTTAAAGAGCCCTTTTCATCAATATTGGAATGTCGGGTCTTATTAACCCCAAAAAGGCTCCTGATCGATAGCCGGCGAGGTGGTTTAAGGGAGGGCATCACTCAGGTCCAGAGAGCAGGTCAGGATTACTCCCCCAGCCCTGTAAATAATCACGCGGACTGCTGACGCAATCATCGGATGCCACCGCACTATATTATATCTTGCAGACAAGAGCAATACAATCCCACAGGCCCCGAGTCATTATGAGTAAACAGGAAACAAATCAGCAGTTTTTACTCTCTGGACTGTAAATTAAAAACAGCTGGCTTCATGTTACTGGTGCTTTGTCAGAATATCAGACTTGTTACCTGCAGAGAGTTGCGTTCCTGCTCTGTGACTCCACTTGCACAGTCAGAGTGAATTTAGTGCTGACGACCGCAGATGCATTGTGGTTGTTGGGTTTCACGTCGGCCAAATGCTGGTACACACACTGAGAAGTGAAAAGAGGCACAGCACTGATTTAAAACCATCAGAAATCCTGTAGTCTAGATTAGAACAGTGGTCCTCAAAGGGGTCTCGAGAGAAATCTGAGAGGGTCTGAAGGATTAAAGGTATATGGTTTCAAGGCTTGGCTGCTCCTAATGATCTACTAAAAGATAAGTGGGGAAACTAAGGATTAGGGGTGGGAAAGGTAAGAGAAGTATGTAAAATAAGTAAAATTTACATATGTAACAGGTGAATACAGAGAATGGGCAGGGTAAAATAAAGAATTTGACAATGTATTAGTCAAGATACGTTAAGAAAGGAAAAACATTTATTATGCAAATCGTTTTATGTTTTTATTTAAGTTTCATCAAATGTTTGCTTTTTCTTTCTTAAAATACTTGGGTTCCCCTCCTCAGATCTCTAAAATCATTCATTTAAAAAGCAGGAAGCTTTTCAAATTACTAACAAAAATGCAGAGACATAATATTCACTATTCTCCAGGTTCTGTTGGCATCATGATGGGAGTATGTACACGTATCAATATCTCAGCAAAGAGAGAAACCTGGACAGATGGATGGGGGAGGAGGAGGGAAGAGACAAACAGAGACCGTATAAACCCTTTACCTTGTAGCAATAATCTGATGTGTAGGAAACCTCCACTTCTTCCGTCAGCTGGTTGTGAAATGTTAACAAAGCCTGGTCCATTTTCAGACCGGGTCCTGTAATGGCTTGATGATTTACAGCTGGCACACAAAGCTTTTTGTACATCATAAATATAAGATAGCAGAAGGGTGTTTCAGATCACCGTCACCATCAAGACCATAACTCTGACTCAATATCATCGACTGCGTAGGTTCTCAAACAACTGACCGGGTCCATTTGTTATTAGATTTGAACCCGTGATGACAAGGAGCAAACGAAGACATGAGAAATGAAATCACAACAGCATTTTTTGAGGTTTTACATAAAGGGGCTGCTCTTCGGTAGAATCCTGTATGAAGAACCACAGCAGCAACAAAAACCAGAACAAAACCATCCACATCCTCGACCATGGAATCAGAGACAAGACTCACCTGATTTCACGTGTCGTCCATAGCTGCTGGCAACAAGGATGAACCAAGTCAGACTTGCTCGTGGCAGTATCCTGAGCTCCATGTTGCTACTGGAAAACACCACCAGTCACTGCTCATCTTTATAACTCTCACACCAATATAAAAAGCGGTCAAAGGGCAGAATGGATCCTACTTACTTTTTTCTGATGCACATGCTTGGAATCACTTTTGGGGTAAAAATAATCAATCACAATTCGTGGAGGGAATGACATATAAAATAAGAATGTCTGTCAATGTTTATATAGGTCATGTGTGTCAGTGTGGATGTCAGACATGAATTTACAGCATCTACATCTCCAAAACACATTTCATCCAATCTAACGGTTGCATTTTGCTTTTTCCATTAACCAAAAAACACCAAAGCGCCATTCCCATTTCCACATCCAGTCAACTGTGAAATGCTGATCACTTGTCACATCCTCCTCCTCCTCTCATTTAATTAACCAGTTCATTTCCCAGAGCGCTCAGTGTGACAGATGAGCTCACCGGGGCAATCTCACAGGAGCACATTATTAACCTTTGACATGAACTCCGCTCAGCTGAGGAGCAGAGCCTGCTTTTAGATCTGCTGTCCTGTTGAACAGAGTCATTATCTACAGTGCGCCATCGTTGCAAAGTTTAAGTTCACGTTTAATGTGACTCCATATACAATATCATTCAGATTATCAAAGAGAGGCTACCTTCATCCTTTCGTCACACAGCAAACACTGCAGAGCCTGGCCTTGCCTGTTGAACACAGCTCATGCATACCTTGCGCAACGGATGACAGTTTATGATTAAACCCGTGTTGACAAGTGGCTGTGTTGCCTGTGGGCACTGGGGATTTCTGTTCAGGCTTCTGCAGGGGCAGCTGAGCAGGACCCACAGCTCATGTGTGGGATGGATTCATTACAGTTGCTCTCAGTGGCTGCCACAACTGATCTGTGCAACAGGGAGCCGGAGCTGAACCTCCTCTGTGCATGAAAACACTCTGCAAACATGGTGAGTACACAAACCTTCTCTACGCTGTGTCAGACCTGCTGCACATAACTGCTTTTTACTGCCTCACAGGGCTGTCCATGGGATTGTCTAAAACTCCACTAGATCAGATCTTATTGCAGACTGAGAAACGCAAATGTTCAGCTAGATAAATGTTAGACAAAGTTGAATTTGCGCAGGTGTGACTTTGTGCATTAGAGAATGACCTAAGGACATTTTCCTGTGTCTCTTGTCTACGCACTGAGCCAGAGAGATGAATAGATGACGCGTGAGCCTGTGGGTATTGTTTGTGTGCCGCCCAGTCGCTCGACAGCTAAAGCAGATTAGAGCGTTGCTATGATACCCGTTGATGTCATTGCCCTGTTTCAGGCTGTGGTCTTGTCATCTGTTTGAGCGTGACCACTCATCTGGGGACAAAGACCTTCAACAGTTCCTTCTTAATTCGACAATAAAGTCATGTCTGTGTGGGGAGTGTTGTGAAATGTTCAGTGCAGTTTAGATCTTGGGAGTCGGGGTCATGAAGGGTGAATGAACATGTGACCCTGCACCATGTGTGGAGATTATGAACTGAATGACCATAGAGGGATCCCCCCCACCCCCTTCCACCACCAGCACCACATACCTTTGAACCAGCTAGTTTTTTTTTAAAACTGGGAATGCAGACTCTCATTGTTTCCAGATGGGTTCGTGTGCAACCAATCACAGTTTGTGTTTGTGGAACTGCCCCCTTAAAAACAATCTGCTGTACTCTGCTCTGTGCTGTCAGGCTGGTAAGATTCAGAGTCTGACTGAGGAGGAGAGGGCCCACCTCCTGCCCCTGCTACGCAACGCTCAGTGGGTGGAGGTTGTGGGGCGGGACGCCATTTACAAAGAGTTTGTATTTAAAGACTTTAATCAGGTTCGTAATATGTCGTACCACTTACCTCACCAAACACACGTAACTAGCAACTGCTTTATGTTATGATTCATTATACACGATCTGTCCTTTCAGGCTTTTGGTTTCATGTCCAGAGTGGCTCTACAAGCGGAGAAGATGGACCATCATCCCGAGTGGTTCAATGTCTATAATAAGGTAGAAAAGACTGCAAAGGCGATTGCAATCCTCAGGGTGGCTGCATTCCGGATTATCAATGAATACATCACAGCAGGACTTGGTCCTTATTGGCTTTCTTTGCTAGAGAGGAGAACAGTACTGTGACCATGTACCAGAGCTTCAAATCCATAATGTAATCTAGATTTATCTACAACCCCATGTCAAATCCCTGTCCTGATAACTGAAATTCACCAATTCAACTCAACCTCTGCTGACACAAAGCTCACACAGTCACATCTCATCAGGAGAGTGTACAAAGCCACTTTCTGACTAAATGCAGAAGTGTCTTTCTGAGAAGCTGCTGTACTCTGCTGTAAGGGCTCTATGAAGTTTTTAAGTTTATCGTTTTGATACAGCCTCCGACTCTACACTTTTGAGTCCCTTGTAGCAGAGAAGGACACTCAGGGGCAAAAGATTTCCCTTCGGTGAAGACGAAGACCAAAACAGAGCTAAAATAAAAAGGTTACACATTCGTCTGGTGGCCAGGGGCCTGTACAACGAAAGATAGATTAGTGTTTTATCTCTAGGCTTAATTCAAGTTTTCTTGTTTCCCGTAGAAACAATAACACCCTAATTTAAACATATATATATATATACATATATATATATATATATACATATATATATATATACACGCACACACACACACCACAGCTAAAGCAATAAGTAATTTTTTTATTTAAAAAAAAATATATATATAAACCGTTGAGTATGGGAGGCTTGATGACTTGATGAACTAAAAACATAATTCAGATTTAATTTTTTTTTTTATCTGTCGACGTAAACCAAACACACTCAACTTCTCACCCAAAGAAAAGAGCTTGTCCTTGTCATTTGACAGATTTTCTTTTTTTTTTCCCTCAGGTCCAGATCACTCTCAGCACACATGACTGTGGAGGGCTGTCCCAGCGTGACATCACTTTGGCCACGTTCATGGACCAAGCATCTGTGATGTGACCAACACACTTTCAGTGGAAGTCATACATCCTCATATTGTGACATGCAGAACCCAGAGAATATGAACTAGTCTTTCGGTTGAATAACGTAGCCGTCTGTAAAGGGTCCAATGTGTTTTTGAAAATATGCTGTTGTTGGTTTTGCACACGGTGAATGAGATTATTGGCCAAAGGAAAAGGTAAAATCATGTTTACACATCAAAGTCTAAAAGTGATTCCTCAGCAACCATTCCAGTTGTCATTACATATTACATTCACACCGGTGCGTGTTTCCCTCTGTCGCAGCATGTCTTATGTGCCTAATGTTTTTGTACTTGACTGTCAGTAAAAAGTAATTTTCCTGAAAAATGATCTTCTCAGACCAAATGCTTTGTACTGGAAACACAATTCTTTTCGACCATCTGCTGTGTTAATCGTTACCTGCTTTAAGTGGGTAAACAGTGTTTGCTGTGGACGATTTGCTCTGGGAAACCAGCAGGTGCTTCCTAACTTAAAATGAATCAAGGATGCACACTGATGTGTACAGACACTTGACAAAACCCTTTTAAACCTCATGCATTCAGAACCGTACACGTGGCCACATAGTGTACAGAGGAGGATCCAGTACTTCAGAAACAGTTCAATCAACCCTTTTGACAGTTTCTAAAAATTACAAAATTAAAATTGAACTTACCAGCCTGACATCAGGAGGAGCAGTGCACGTTGACGAAGCTGCTGTGTTGAAGCCAAATCCCTCACGATGTTAAGAGGGAAACTGCCGAGACGTCACGAGAGGTGAATTCTCACTATTGCAACTGAACATCAAAGTACAAAAACACAAGCCTGTGTAGACTTTCTACACAATCTGCAATGGAGAGCTGTCACCGCCAGTTACTGCTCACACAGGAATGTGCATTAAAAGTTTTTATTCAAAAGAAGATTTTGTGGCCATTCAATCATCACACTTTTTGAGGACGTGTCTCCGAAGCAATCAGGTTGAGTCATTGTTGGAAAAGCCCTTGTTTTGCACGTACATAGGTTTTCACATCCCGTCAAAGGCTGGGGTATTTAAGGATGCATGGATTGACGGACACCCATGATAGTATGAGCTTCAATCGTTAGTGGGGGTGTTACGACCTGTCTTCTGTCATCAGTCTTTTTTACCAGGAAGCTGATTAAAAGATTTCTTAAAAAATCCCTGTGCATTTAATAACCTTAATACATTCACGTCTCATCTCATTAAAACTGCTCAGTATGTAAAAACAGTCATGACAAAGACTCACAGGTTAAGTCACTAATAAACCCAAATGGTTGAATTACACCAACAAGGCTGACGAGCCGTCATTCCATACTACACTTCTATAACAACGAATCTCGTAAAACATTAATAGTGGAGCATTCCCTGTCGTTTCTCATTCATAAAGAGGAAAAGTTACATATTGCACAAACATGAAAATAATTTCACGGGAATAAACAATTTCAGCAAGCAATATTAGGAGAGCACATGAGATAAAGAGAACACAAGGTCCTTTTGGTGTTACAGTATGCTTGGTTAAGTTATTGGCCTATAAGTGAATGAGTACATATCCTAAGTCTATCCATCAAAAAGTTCCATCACAGTGGAGCCGTTTCCTTTAAGCATCAGTAGATGTAAGCAAACTTACTAATGACTACCAGATGTCCTACAATTGTGACGTTTACGCTAGAAATGGAAAATAAAACAGTTGCCCCGTCAGAATGTGTTTCAGTGGATGAATGATTTGCATCGAGTAGAAAGTGAGGTAGATTGAATTAGGAGACAAATTATTAAAAGAAGGTAGTAAACAGGTGAAAGAGTCTGTTAAGGGATTTTAGGTTTCATTGCTTTACAAGTGATTTTTTTTTGTTGAAAAAAATCACCAAAATAATGGATGTGCCTGATAATGTCCGGATTCCACTTTAAAAAATTGCCGCCCGGCTTACTTTTTCCCCTATCTAAAAATATTTTCATTCTAATGATCATTACAATAAAAGCTCCCACTATCCAAATTATTCTCCCTCTGTCTACAAATCTGGCCCCTGTAGATGGACCACACATGTAGACTTTAAACAAACACGATATCATCATACGAACTGCTCAAAAACGAAGACAGGGTGATCGTGATTACAAACTGCTACATAACGTCGGACAACCGTCTTTGATTTACAGATAAACCTGATATGTTCTTGTAGTGACTTTTCATTTAAATGCTATATTCCAGACAACTGTCACTGCACGACAATGAAGAGATTGCACCTTCGTCACACCTTCACGTGTGCAGCCAGTCGAGAGCAGTACATCGGCTTTCATGCTAGAGGGCTTTTCTGACAAACTCTCAGTGGTCTGTGTTTTTGCTGAGACATCACTGATTTTAAAGCGGTGATGTCAAGCTGAAATGTTTTGGAATTTTAAAAAAAACAAAACAAAACTGAACGGTTTCACTGTGAAATCAGTAAGAGATTATGACGAATATGCGCATAAACAACAGCAAAAACACTGAAATGAACATGAAAAGCATAAAATATAATACACTTCTACGACACTGAGTTAATCAAATGAAAAGACTAAGCACGTGTTTGGAACCTGTCACTTTTCTGTGCCGTTCAGACACAGTATTACAAGTGATTTATCCCGCGGGCTGATTCCAATGAAGAATGGCTTGTGGTTTCGTAGAGCTTTGCAGAAGATTTCATATGCTGTAGGTGTGCAAGATAAGGCAACTGTGGAGCGATTCACTCTGAGCTCTAAGGGTGGAGGCAAGCATGCAGTCGGGCTGCGAGGGCCCGATCCTGTTTCAGTGGGCTTTGCCATTGCCGTTCATGTGGCTGGTGTCTGACTTGCGCACCTCAGTGCTGTAGAGACAGTCAAGGAAGCCTCTGGAGATCTCCGTCACCATAGATCTGTCTGGGATGGACTGGGCCATGCCGTAGATCGCTCCCTGAAACCCCAGGAAGACGAGACAAGAGTTCACAAGTGCACGGTATCATTGTTTTAGGAATAATGCAGGTTTCTGACTGCTGGGTGGAGTTTCCACTCCATCACGAACAACAAATGCTTTCTGGAAACTGTACTTTACATCGTCTATGGGTGTGAATTTGTTTACCATGCCTTACGTCTGTAACCTACAACAGACAATAGGCAACAAGTGACTACAAACGTTACAGGTTACAACCTCTGATTGTGGAGCCTCAAAGCGAAGTGGTGAGGTATTTGATCTGAGAACTGTCGCCGACACCCGTCATTTACAATCAATGCTTTAGATCCCTTTAATTCATTAGTTCAGTTTAGCTGCACTGGAGATATCACAATGTGACATCACAGAGTCTTTTTACAGCTATTTAAAAAAAAACTGGGATATTGCGTGCTAGTTAAAAGTACAGAAGTTAAAAGTCCTCCCAGTTTTCTGTAGCATTGCATTATATTGCAATGATGTACTTGGTCATTGGGTGTATTTTGTATAATTAGTGTATGGATTTAAATTCATCTTCAGGTGTGAACGCAGAGCTTATCTCACCATTCCTGTGGTTTTCTCTGAGGGGTTCTTCATGATAATGGCGGCCTGCTCTTGGACATCACGGATGAACTGATCTGCCACCCCTGGCTGGGTGTGCAGGACCGTGCAACAAATGTGGATGCTGTGAAAGAGAAGATCATACAGTTGTTAGCAGCTACTACTGTATATTTATAATGCCACTGAATCTGACCAATTACTGCAACGACTATTTGTTTTATATGTACCTGGATGGGAACTGTAGTGTGTTCAGATTCCAGCCCTTCGACGTCAGAGCATTAGACAGACGGAAAATATCAAAAACGTCTGAGCCTATTGCCACCACCGACACCTCCGGTTCCCCAAACACAAACACACCTTCTATCTTATTGACTCTGTCGATAAGGAAAAAAAAAGATTATCAATGTCAAAGGTGATCAGATAAATTGTTGTCATTAACACACTGTGTGAAACCGAGTGTCTTACTCTCTGGTGATTCTGCGAGCTGTGCTGATGATCTTCCTGGTGGCATCCAAGTATCCGTTCTCTCCCATGTGCATCATGGTCGCCCAGCAGGCAGCGATGATTCCTCCTGGCCTGGAGCCCGCTATCGAGGGCGAGGCGTAGATTCCCCCCTGCCAGTCTGGAGCTACAAAGTACTGGTAGTGGCGGTATTTGTTATCGCTGTACAGGATCACCGAGGAGCCTTTTGGAGCGTAGCCATACTGGAGGGGAATGTCACAAACACACACACGTATATATACACAAAAGGCAGCATTAGAATAACTTCAAAAAGTATATGGCTTGGAACCAATTGAGATCAAATATTGCTCTAAGTATTGTTATGTCTACAGCCAGGATTTGATATCAGATATCATAATCTTCTGTAAGCCTTGGTTATTTGTTTTGAAAACAGGGAAATAAACAGGACACGCCTTACCTTGTGGGTGTCTGCAGAGATGCTGGTTACACCTTTTACCCTGAAGTCGAACGGGGCGAGTTGATAACCGAGCTTGTCCATGAAGACAATGAGAAAACCTCCGAGACAGGCGTCCACGTGCAGCGGGAGGTTGTAGCGTACAGCCAGCTGTAACACAGCGAAGGGGAAAGCATCAGAGATGTGACTTCCCCATTTTCATTTCAGAGCCCATTGAGAGGGGAAATGTTTCCCTTCTCACCTCGCCTAATTCCTCAACGGGATCAATGATTCCATGAGGAAACTGAGGCGCTGAGCACACGAGCATGGCCGTGTTCTTGTTGATGGCCCTCTTCATAGCCTTGAAAGAGAATAAACGACACGTGAGGAAGTGATGGCTGAAAACAGCGTGCTGTCTTGTATGTGCAGTGTTCTCACCTTCACGTCTACTTTCATTGTTTTCTTATCAAGGGGAACATGAACAAGCTTCATCCCAAAGTAATGTGCTGCTTTGTTAAAGGCAGCGTGGACACTCAAAGGTGCGAGACTGCAGGAATTAGAAGAAAACACAAAAATAATATCAGAACTCATGCGTTAGAAAACAGGAAAACACAGTCGAGAACAAGCCTCGACATGGGCCCACGTCTGATACAGCTCATCTTACATTTCAGGGTATTTGACACCGCGTTCATACGCCATGTCTCTGTATGCCTTGCAGGCCATCAGTATACTCTCAGTTCCCCCTGAAGTGACCTGGACACAGCAGAAGCAAACATGTTACATTAAGTCCACATTTTTCTCCATTTGGGGGTAACTGGTATTTTGCGTGGCGACTTACTGTGCCACAGGAGTTCGGTCCCCCGTGGAAAAGCGTGCAGGCCATTCTAACAACCTCTGCCTCCATCTTTCTTACGCCTGGAAAGATGTCTGGGTGAAGCGGATTGCTCCACGCAAAATCTCCATACACCTTGGAGAAAAAAGGAGTTTTGCATAAACTCCAAATATTTACCGACACACAGACTAAGCTGGCAGTAATTTCAATTAAAGGGACCAAGAGGATTCATTTATCGAATAATAAAAAAATAACTTCATCCTGATAACTGTCAGAGGGGAGAATTAAATGATTCATACCTTCACGAGGAATTTGGTCAGGGATTCATCGCCCCAGTACACTGCGCCTGAAACACAGCCCTTCTCCCACTGAACCTCATCTGCAACAACATGGTGCCTCTTCAGCAATCACACATTTCTCATTCTTAACAATAATATATATTTTTTAAATCTTCACATCTTTATTTCAAATTGGCAGAATAAAAGTTTTGAAAAACTGAGGTTGATGAAGGAGAGAACAAAGACTTACTCAGAGTCTCATACTCTCTGATCTTGTCCAGCACTTGGTTCTGAGAAAGACCTTTAGGTGGCAGCTGTCTGGTGTAGCTCATCCCATTCTTCAGAGTACAAAGACTGGCGGACATGTCGTCCAAAGCCTTGTTCAGCTGGCTCTGGATCTGCCAACAGAGAATGAGAGAGAGTTAGCTCACGGGCATAAACTGTCTCCGGGTGCAGTAAAAGCAACATTTATGTAATGTTTAGATCGTTGTTCTCTGAAAATGCAATAAAAGGTGAAGTAACTGTGTTACAGACTGAACGTGACAACATGTTAACTGTGCGATTAATTTTTTTCTTCTTTTGATAAAGCCAGAAAGTGAGCTTTATGCTGTGACATAATGACCACAAGTAACCGAATGTTATCACCAGTACGTGATGTTAAGTGTGCCAAAGGTCTCCCCCCGCCACCCCTCCACCTACCCTCCCCCTGCCTGCAGTAAACACTCATCCAAGAGTGACTCATAAAGACGAAGACGACAGAGTCATATGCACATCTGCTGGCAAAAAAGAGGAGGAACAGATTCACCACTGATACTTACTGCCACGCCGATGTAGGGGATTCGTCTGATGATTCGAAAGCACTGCTTCTTGATTCGCGATGTGAGACCTATTGCCCAAAAATAAAAAAGACAAGGCAGCAGCTGTGGTGAAATGCACGTCCACACTCAACCACAGATATTAATCAGCTGACTGTGGCCTATAATCACAAGACTAGAAGAAGTGCAGAGAAGAAGCACTTTTTTATTCTGACCCTGAAAGCACTGAAAGACACGCTGCTGTTTTTTCCACTCAGACCAAATCTCACTCGCTTAAAGAGCTGAGAGTGCGACGGGTGATTTGACCTTGTTGCTGCGGAATTCAACCATTGATTGATTGATAGCAGATCTCGAAAATTCTTGTTGATGGAAGGTATTTCTCAGTCGCACAGACTACAGAAACAAGTACTGTACTAGAGGATACTAAGTATGGAGCACGAGTGAAACTTAAACTCAAACAAGGTTTTCGTGGAAAAAGCAATTCACTTAATTGCTCAGACCACATTTCGTGATAGCGAGCGGTAGATTACCAGATGTTAAACCTGATGACATCAGTGCAGTGGGTATGACTACAAATTACAAGTGTGACTCAGAAAGCTTTGTGAACATGGTCAGGAGATTGTTGTCTGGTCTCTGATTCAGTGTGTAGCCGGCCTACTTTGTGCCCATGTGTGTCGCGTGTGAAAGATTACTTTCTTGCTGGAAGAGGAAGCCTTTGACCCAGACTGCTCCCAGTGTGGTGATGACTGTCGCTCCGATGATCTGCCACGGCTCCAGGTCCGCGCAGCGCGAGTTGACCTGCCGCCGGCCCTCGTCCAGGTACAGCAGGACCATCTCCTTATACACCTCCAAGGCACTCTGAACACACACACGCGCGCACACACACACGCACGCACGCACACACGCATGTGTCACAACGCGTGAAGGCTGCCTTTCAACCGACTGCCACAGTGGAAGTCTGGCCTCTGACAGTATGTTAATATTTCATGTTTACAGTAAAACTATACATTTGTATAAGGACAATTAAATTACAGTGACAATTCAGCATATTACCTTTATAAAATACAAGTCTTCACATGCAATAGATGAACATATATAACCAGATAATTCACCCCTATGTCAAAAAAGACACTGTAACTCTTTACAAACACAGATGTATAGTACTCACATCAGACGCCATTGTCACAACACCTACAGAGCTCAGCATCCTCCTCACACTAACACTGTCGGATGGACAGACA